>NC_050573.1:564370847-564671680 GCF_011100635.1 Trichosurus vulpecula
TCTCTGGTAAATGTGTGTGTATTGCTATAGTCAGACACATAGAAGCCTTTCTGTTGATTGGTGTTTATTTGCTCAGTTTATATAGTTTCTGTTTATAATTTCTGTTCATGTTTTCTCTGAAGTTCAGGGTGCTGACTTTTCCCCCTGAACTAAGTGAATGATACATATATATATATATATATATATATATATATATATATATATATATATATATATATATGTATACATATATATATATGTGTGTGTGTGTGTGTGTGTGTGTGTGTGTTTAATTAAACTGAGATTGTTAACCCCTTAAAGTTGCTTTCCTTAGAAAAGCAGATCAAAGAATTTGTGCTAGCAGCCCTCCTGTGTGCTGGTGTTATTGGCCTTAGACCCTCACAGCAGCCACTAGAAGCATTGTTGTTACAGATCCATATTGGGGCACCTTCATACCAATAGCAGTGCACCCTGAGACGGACAGGTGCAAACCAACAACTTTATCACCCACTACTCAATCCCAGGTTGCAAATTCAGGGCTTCAGAGGTAGAGGAATATTTCAGAATGAGAAGTCTACTGGAACAATATGTTCAATACATCACCAAATCAACTTTTTTTTCTTCCTACAACCATAACATTTCTTCTACGTGTCCTTTTCCCTCTATGGCCACTACCCTTGTTCAGCCACTTACCATCCTACACCTAAACTACTGCAATATTCTTTTGGTTGATTCCCATGCCTCATATCTTTCTCCTTTCTAAATCTTCTTTCCTTCAGCTTCCAAAGAGATTTTCCTAAGATAACTAAACAGATCCAAGATATATTCCAACCTATATATAGATTAAACAGGTGATAATCTCAGAAGGAAGTTACTAGCAAGGGGGACAACTAGAGAAGGCCTCATAGAGAAAGTGAAATTTAAGATGAGTTTTGAAGGAAGTAAGTGAAGCCAAGAAGCAGAGATGAGAAAGGAAAAGATTCTAGGTAGTATTGGTGGCACTCATTGATAAGGTATAGTGAGGAGATCACTTATCATGAATCATCCTAATTGTGATGTAGACCGGGCCATGGGGTCTGAGCCAACACAACACACATTCTGATAGAACCTATCAAAACTTTGAGTATTGGATTGTTGGTAATCTTTTTGTCTGTCATTAGAAAATGAGACTAACTAGATTAGAAAGCCCATTACCAGAGGATTAATCATAAAGACTTATCTATGACTACATTATTGAAGAGAGAATTCCTACTCCCAGCCTCCAACCCCAAGGAAATCATGGATCTTTGAAGTATAGAAGAGAATATAATTATTTGTGACAGCTTGTTGAAGCAGTGAATAGTACTAAGCTTGGAGTCGGGAAGACCCAAGTTCAAATATGGCCTCGGACACTTACTGGTTGTATGATCCCAGGTAAGTCACTTAACTTCTTTCTTCCTCAGTTTCTGCAATTTTAAGTTGGGCATAATAGTAATATTTGCCTCTCAGGTAGGTTTAAATATGAGAAATAAATGAAATGATATTTATAAAGTACTTACCACAATGCTTTGCACATAGTAGGCATTTGATAAATGCTTGTTTCCATCTTAAGTGGTTGTATAATATATCACACCATAAGATTAATAGTCTTCAAGGTTGGGAAAAGTATTTTTTCAAACTTTTTTAATCTTCTCCCTTTAACTAGCACTGTACTATGCACACAATTGCCACTGAGTAATGTTTGTTGAATTGAACACGTGGAATTTGTAAACAGCTAGAGGTAATATCCATTACTCAGCACAGAAGACTTTAACAACAAAAGGAGAGAGAGAGAAAAAAGAAACAAATGATGGATTTCATTCAATTGGTATTCTGTTACCTATGGTTTGAAATAAAGGCATTTCAAAATGGACAAGATTTCTAACATTTTTATTCTTTATAGAGATTGTACATTAAAGATCTGCCTGGGGTGTCTTTTGATGTAGCATGAAATGCCAATGGCAAAAACAAAGATTAGAGATCACTCAGTAGAGCTGAAAGCAACTTGAGGTGGTACTGTGTGTATGTATGTGACTCACATACCCAAGTTGGGAGGATGTGTTAAAGCCAAGAGCATTGTTTCAGAAGGGTACACTAGGAGTAGAGATCCGTGCTATGATGGACCTCACTTGTCAGGGAAACTCAGAATCAACTGATTCCTGCATTGGTAAAGTCAATATTTGAAAGTTTAGAGCCTAGGGATGTATATTTACTCTCTCAGACACTATAGCATCAACATTACATATAGTTCCCTGGTGGATTACAGAGTTAGGCCTCTGTTGTAAACTGGATATGTGACTTTGGGTAAGTAACTTTACCTCTCTGGGTCTCAGTTTGTTTATTTGTCATGGGGGAATTGGAATAGATGGAACTGTAGTAAACATCAGTCAAGTAGAGTTCGACTCAAAATATAACTCAAAATTCAGTATTGGTGGAGTACACTTGCATCGCACAGTAGCTATTTTCCTTCCACCTCACTTTTACTGTCTTCTACTAGCCTATGCTCCCTGCAGAAGCACCCCTCCCAAGCCATCAAGCTGAAAGCCCTCCTATTGCCCTTGAATACCTCTCTCTAAGTTCTCGATCCCCTGACCCCATTCTCTGTGGAGATGAGAGCTGATCTATATGGTGAATAATACTCCACCTATTCTGAAGAGATTGTCTCTCCAGTCAATGAAGCTGTCCCCTACATTGCCACTGTGCCATTTCTCCTCCCAACACAGAAACATAAGCTATAAAATATTCCAATTTATGGCTCTCAGAGCTCTAAAGTCATTTCAAATCTAGCATTCTACATTCAATTATGGTCAGATGAAATAGAACCAGGTATTTTCAAAACTACCCAGTGTTAAGGTTGGTATAAAAATGTCAATATTTAGTAAGCATGGAAATCTATATTCCATTTAAAGAAAAAGTGCTGAACTTAAAATCTTATTACATTAACTTACTGACTTAAAGAATGAATGAATGGGGGGATGTACTTATTATATGTCAAATGTTCTTCTTGGCATTGGGGATGTAAATATAAAAGAGAGACAGTGCCTGTCATCAAACAGCTTAAATCCTCATATGTAGAGAAAATGCATATAGGAGAATAGAAGCCAGGAAAGGTGTTTTGGTCTGGAAATCAGGGTTGGCGAGTGCAGTCATAAGATAGTCAATTGATAAATTCCTTCTAAAATTATTTAATTAATTGCTCTTCCCAGGGTAAAATGTGGAATGGGATTGGGGGAGAGGGGGAGGAGTGGTGATGGACAAGGAGAAATGCATGCTCAGTGATAAAGTCAGAAAACGGGCAGGATGAAAAAGAAGCAGGTCTAAAAATGGTCAGGTTGTGTCTGCACCAGCCATTATTGTAATTAGGTTTCATCAACGGCTATATCAAGATCCCACATGGGACTTTCAAAGCTCATGATTTCAGAAGCTCAGGTAAGGAGACTTCAACAGCCATGGCAGGTCATAAAATGGCAGAGGGAAAGAAAGGAAGTTTGGATAACAAAAGCTTAGCATATTACCTTGCACACAGTAGACACTCAGTATATATTTGTCGAATGAATAAATTGAGCATTAAAGAATAATTTAAAATAAAGATTTTTTCTTGTGGCATTTCTGAATCTTTGATAGGCAACACTCAATCAGAAGACTGACAGCTGACATTAGAATTGAGGCAAGACTTGAATTAAAAAGCATGACAGATTTGAATTTGCTTCAAATATCATAGAAAAAACTAAACAAAACTATTAAATAATCAAACAAGATATTTAAACAATGTTTGGGGTAGTTGTTTTTCTTTTTGTTTTCCTAAATAGTAGCAAAATATGCCAAGAGCGTGAACAGCCAATAGAAATTGTGGGATAGGATCAAGACTCAATAACCAAAGTCGACTTTGAAATAATACTCTATATGCCAATGGCATAGATTCCTACTTACTATTGGGGATGGTCTACCTGAAAAAAGTCTATACCATTAGGCTTAATATTTAACATGTAAGTATTCCTCTGAAGGGAGCATAAGCTAGTATTTTTTCTTATTCTATATTAATTACCAAGAACTTTACTTGTGTCCTAAATTTATCTTCACAATGTGATTAATGTCAAAATCTTTGTCAGGACTAAAGTTTGGGACACAGCATTTTGCAGGGTGAAGAACAGTGGATTTGGAATCAAACAATCTGAGTTCTACTTTTAACTGTGGTACTCATTACCTGCCTAGAATGTCCCCTCTACTTAGATGAGGGTTGGAGAATCTGCACCCAGGTCCTGCACTGTAGCCTTTTGACTGAGTCCAAGTTTTACAGAACAAATCCTTTTCTTAAGGGGATTTGATCTGTGAAGTTTGGATTCAGTCAAAGGGCCACACTTGAGGACTTAGAGGGCCACATGTGGCCTCCAGGCTGCAGGTTCCCCACCCCTGAATTAGACCCTATCTTCACCGCCTTCCTACTCTTTAACCTGAACTCTAAGATCCATGGGTCCCTCAGCTCAGTCAGCTTTTGCTTTATTTTACCTTGACTTGCCTAGGCCTTACCACCACTTCCAAGTCATGCTACAGTTATCAGCTCCAAGTCATGCTACAGTTTATTTATCGTCAATCTTTGCTGTGTCTTATTTCCCCACTAGAATGCAAATCTGTTGAAGACAGATACTGTATTGCTGTTTGCTTTCCTTGGACTCATTTCATACATAGCAACAGCTTAATAACTATCTCTCTCTGCCTCTCTCTGTCTCTCTCTGTCTCTGTCTCTCTCTGTCTCTCTGTCTCTCTCTCTGTCTCTCTGTCTCTCTCTGTCTCTCTGTCTCTGTCTCTGTCTCTCTGTCTCTCTCTGTCTCTGTCTCTCTGTCTCTGTCTCTCTCTCCTCGGTGTGTGTGTGTGTGTGTGTGTCTCTCTCTCTGTCTCTATCTCTCTGTCTTTGTGTCTGTCTGTCTGTCTGTCTGTCTCTGTCTCTGTCTCTCTGTCTCTCTCTGTCCCTGTCTCTCTCTCTCTGTCTTTCTCTCCTCGGGGTGTGTGTGTGTGTGTGTGTGTGTGTGTGTGTGTGTGTGTGTGTGTCTCTCTCTGTCTCTATCTCTCTGTCTTTGTGTCTGTCTGTCTGTCTGTCTCTGTCTCTGTCTCTCTGTCTCTCTCACTTTGACTCTCAGTCCCAATCTCATGTTGGTGGTCTTTTAATACATACTGCATTCAGGAGTCATTCTTTCATTTGTATGGACACCAGTTCTATTAACTGTTCCTTGGTTTTCATTACACAGTCCCTAAAAGACATTAGCACTGTCTCTAGTTGCTGAATCACCCAAGCTAGCTCACTTTCAGTTTTATTATACTTGCTGTTAAATTTCAGCAGTCTAGACAACCACTGGGATGTATTGAGTTTGGTACTTTTTTACACTACATGGAAGCCACCTCCAGCACCCAACGAGCTAATCAGTTTGTTCCTTGTTCCATTGAGAAGATACTCTCTAAGTGAGCAAAAGGGCCCTTTTTACCAGGTGCTAGACTGCAGCCAGCTGATCAGCCTATCCTCCATATTTGCAGGGCCTTTCCCTCAACTCAGCCACGATGGAAGTCAAGAGGTCATCTCATATGTGGCAGGCCTGAACTACCCAATCAGAGGGGCTCATAGTCCACATGTGTAGGATCTTTTATGACCCTACATAACCAGGAAGCCACCTTAAAGAAGACAAAGGCCACCAGGAAGCTGAGTAAAGGAAGACACAGTTTGAACTTTGCTCTTACCCCAGGCCTGTCAGCAGATATGGGAGCAGGCACTAGGTTCAGTTGGCAAACTCATCAGAGACCGAGTGGGGGACAGAGAGAGGAAGGTGAGGAGTGAGAGACAAAGGCCCAGAGGATTCCTTAGACCCATTTTTCGTGGAAGAGAGAGTATAATTGAATCTATAAGGCCAGCGCCTGACTCCATTAGCCAAAGACATTTCTGAGTAGATCTTGGCTTTGCTGAACTTGCTAGATAAATTAGTCCAAGATTGTCAGTCTCTTCTTGCCTTCCCCTCTCCCTCCCTCCCTGGGAGAGCGAGTGTTCCATCTAAACCTTATCTGTTAACTTTAAAGTTCATATTATATGTCTATTTTATTGATATTGAAAACAAGTGTTGTAAAACTGATATTAAAATAAAATTGCAGTTAACCCTCCAGCTACTGATGTGCACATTCCATCTCCTTGATGTTGGCTGAGAAGGCTATGTACAGCAAGAAGCAGACAAACAGTGAGAGACACTGAAAGAATCAGAGCTAGACTATGTAATGTCTTGAAATTTCCCTAGCTGAGTGCTCAGAGCTACACAGAAACTAGGTATTGTACATAGTTTTATAGCTTCCCAAATGTAGAATGTAAGAAGCAAATGAGCCCAGTAATTTCCTTCAGCAATTTCCCATGTTGTTCCACCCTCTGTGGCTGATTGGTTGGTTGGTTGGTTGGTTGGTTGGTTGTTGTCTTTCCTTCTTGAAGGGGATCAAAATGACATCACTATTCCTAGAGTCAAAATTTATTGTGTCTGACTGCGGCTGATCAAGCCAATGTGAGCTCGGAATGCTCTACCACAGGTCCAGCACAAATAGTTTGAGTGAACATTTGGGGTGTATACTCCAAACTTGCACATCCTGTGTTTCCTTTGAGCGGTTTCAATTCTGCTTTGCTCATAGAGCACAACACCTTCTCTGATGTGGGAATGCCATGCTGAGTGGTCCTGTGTCAATGTCTCCCATACCACACAATCAATTCCAAAGTTCTTGAGAAAGACCTGGAGAGTGTCCTTGTATTGCTTCCTCTGACCACCATGTGAACTCTTGCCCTGTGTGAGTTCTCCATAAAACAGTCTTTTTGGCAAGCATATGTGTTGCATTCAAAAAACATGGCCAGCCCATCAGATATGTGCTCTTTGAAGCAGTTTGAATGCTTGGCAGTTTAGTTCAAGTTAGGACCTCAGTGTCTGGTACCTTATTCTGCCAGGTGATCTTCAGAATCTTCCTAAGACAATTCAAATGGAAACGGTTCACTTTTGTGTCATGGTGCTAGGAGACTGTACAGGTTTCAAAGGCATACAACAATGACATCAGCATAACAGCTCTGTAGACCTCCAGTTTAGTAGTCATTCTAATAACTCTTTTCTCCCATACTTTCCTTTGAGCCTCCCAAACACTGAGCTAGCTCTGGCAATGTGTGCATCTACTTCATTATCAATGTGTACATCCCTGGAAAGTACACTACCAAGGTAAGTGAACTTATCCACAGCATTTAAAATTTCTCCATTTGCTGTAACTGATGGTTCCATGTATGGATGGTGTGATGGTGGCTGATGGAGCACCTGTGTTTTCTTGGTGTTAATTATTAGGCCAAAATTAGCACAAGCAGCAGAGAATTGATCCATACTTCATTGCATCTCAGCTTCAGAGGCTACATTGAATGCACAATCATCTGCAAACAGAAAATCATGCACCAACACTTACTCTATTTTGGTCTTGGCTTGTAGTCTTTTCAAGTTGAAGAATTTACCATCAGTGCAGTAGCTAATGTTGATGCTATGTTTATCCTCACTGAAAGCACTTGACAACATGACTGAAAACAGCATGCCAAAAATCATGGGAGCAAGCACACAGCTTTGTTTCACTCCACATTGGTGACAGGGAAGGCCCAAGAGCATTGTCCATCATCTAGAACCTGGGCAAGCATGCTGTCAGGAAATTGATGCACAATTCTGATGAACTTCTCCAGGCAACCAAATTTTGACATAATTTTGCATAAGCCCTCATGACTAACAGTATCAAAGGTCTTGGTTAGATCTACAAATGTTGTATAAAACCTCTCTTCTGCTCCTGGCATTTCTCCTGGAATTGACGGGCAGCAAACATCATATCGACTCTTCTTCAGCCCTTTCTGAAGCCACATTGGCTCTCAGGTAGATGATTACCTTGCAGGTGAAGGATCAGACTATTAAGGAGGACTCTGGAAAGAATCTTGCCAGCAACAACTAACAGAGAGACCCTCCTGTGATTGTCACAGGACAATCTATTTCCTTTACATTTATAGAGATGGACAATGGAGGCATCCTTGAACTCCTGGGGGATGACCTCCTCTTGCTATATAACCTAGAAAATTTCAGTCAATTTTTGTGTGAGCAATGCACCCCCTATCTTGTAAATCTCAGCTGGAATAGAATCAGCACCAGGTGCTTTGCCATATGAAAGGAGCCTAATGGCATTCAAAACCTCCTCTTCAGTTGGGCCCTCAGCTAGGGAGGGATTGATTTCAACCTGAGGTAAATGATCAGTGGCTTCAGCATTGATTGATGATGGTCTGTTGAGAACAATATGGAATTGTTGAGCCCATCTCTCCAGGATCAAGTCCTTATCACTAATCAATGTGGCTCCATCAGCTCTGAGTCATTGAGAGGCACCCTAGGTCTTTGGATCATAAATAGCCTTCAGGGCATCATAAAAGTGCTTTGGATTATTACTATCAACTTAAAACTGAATTTCAACTGCCTTCTTACTGAGCCAAGAGTCCTGCATCTCTCTAAACTTTGCTTGTATTTTACTTTTGATGGAATTAAATACTGTCTTCTTAGAAATGGGGAATTAAATGCTGCCTTCTCAGAGATGGATAATCTATCCTGCTGGTAAACTCTGTAGAGTTCCCTCTTTTCATTTAGCAGCTTCTGACTTTCTCCATCATTTTTGTCAAACCAATCTTGGTGTTTGTGAGTGTTCTGACCTGGATAAGCAAATGCAGTGCTATACACCAAATCGTTGAAAGCTACCCACTCCTTTTCTGCTCCACTGTTGCCAACTGTGTGCTGGCTCAATTTTCCTTCCAAGTTAGGAACACACTGTTCCCACTCAGAGAAGAGCTCTAATTTGTTGATATTAATTCTTCTTGTGGTCGTTTCACCTTGGGGGCACCATTTTTTCTGAATGGGAATATGTAGCTTGGAAAGAATAAGTCTACGATCCGTCCAGCACTCTACACCACACATTGCCTTCATCACTCTCACATCCTGTTTGTCTCTTCTCCTTACACTCACACAGTCTATTAAATGCCAATGTTTTCTGCAAAGGTGCATCCATCAAGTTTTATTGCATTTAGATAAATGGAAGACAGTGTTGGTGATAAGAAGGTCATGAGATGCACAGGTCTTCAGTATTAAGTGACCATTGCTGTTGCTGTTTCCAACTCCATTCCTCCCTTGTTGTTCCACCTTCTGTGGCAGTTTCACTATAAAGGCCATAGGGTAGGGATGGGGGAGACATGAGTGTTGTTTACAGTGAAAATTATAACCCTAAATGAGGAGCTGGGAGCAAGTGGTACAACTCACATCAAAGGCAGGTGACACAGCCATGAGGGTGTAGTTACTCCAATGAATTCTCCGCAAGCCCATGCCTTCTACCTTACACACATTTCTAGAAGCATAGCAACACAAGTGCTAGATGAAAAATTTTTTTCTTTCATTTTTTAGCTTCCAACCTGACACTCTGTGCAACATAGAAAATATGTAAACACATGGACTGAATGATATTTGACCTATCTGAACAGACTTCAAAATAATTTGAGCCCCCCAGCTCTCAGAGTTTCCATCTGCAAATTGGATTTAAAAGATATTTGTTATTTCTCCAGCTATGAAATGATCGTCGGAGAGAAGGTTTTAATATGGATTCTACAGAGGGATCACAGTGTTTGGACTATGCAATGCACAACAAATGAGGACTCCAAATGGATCTGTTTAAATTTAGCAATAGGCAACCAATAAGGATCAAACAATTAAAACTGATCAATTAGACATTTGTTCAGCACTAAGGTCGGTGATATTGAGAGTATCAGATCATTAGCATAGAACCTGGCCTTGAGGAACTTATGATTCAATTGGATAGATGAGACAAATACACATGAAACCATTGTGCTTTTAGGAAAATGTATTCAGTTAATGAGGTGGATAAAACACATTTTAAGAACTGAAGTTCTAAGCCGAGGAAAACCAGAGGTTTTAACTTTCTCTTGGGAGTTTCTCTACCTCCTTCTTCTGAGGCCCAAACTCTACGCAAGGCACCGTGTCCTAACCTATCTGACTCTATCTCACTGAATGACTTATTTTGACTATGTAGGGGGGAAAAACACATGTTCAGTTTAATTTGTGACTAGAGAAGTCTATCAAATTGGATTAATACAATCAGGTTTAGTTTAATTTCTTCCTTTATGGTAGTTTATCAAAATATATTAATAAAATCATAACCACAAGATTCTCCCAAAGTAAGAGCTCAGAGTGCTTAAGTCAAGGAGATTCTCCAACTATACAAGACTGACTTTTAATGTCCTATCATGGTTAATGTTTGTGTATTCCTTGCTAATCACTGGCAACTTCCACTTTTCTCCTTGCATACAATTAATGTACAGACACAAAGTACAAAGTGAATATAATTAATCATGTAAAGGGAAAGCAGTTTCAAAGATACAAGTTATAAAGAGATTTCAAGAACAAAAAAATAGGCAAATGTTTAATCTTTGTTGTTCTTCCTTCCTTTCCAAAGAAGACCAATGACATCACGAATGAATGATGTCTTGACTCACTAGTGAGATAAAACGATGTAAGGTGATTGGTTCCATCAGACTCTCAGGGAAGAACAATTCAGGAATCTTTTAGCTAGGGATTTTCTAGGTAGAAGTGGCTTGGCTGTCTGATTAACTAACTTGACACCAGAAATTGAATTTCACTTCAAGTTCTAAATGCTTACTAGTCTTTTGATAGATTGACTGCCCATCTAAATCTTTTACTTTGTACATCAGAGTTCCTTCCATTCACTTCTTTCCCAAACTGAAAACAAAATCCTCTTATCCCATGCTACTGTTCAATGGAAAAAAAATTGGATGTATAAGATCACCACAATCCCTCCTTAAAAATCTCCCAATTCTTCCCCTACAAGGTTTTGACTATAATTCTGACCATCTTTTTTTTTGCTACAGTTCGCATAAGTGGGAACTGAATCAGGAAACTGTTGGATTAATCTAGGCATGAATTGCTGGTAATTGGATAACAGGTATGTCAATGAAATTGGGGATAGAAGAATAGCTATGAGAGGTGTTATGGATTTTAGGAAAATTCTGAAAGCAAAATCTTTTACTTTGGACTTAGAGTTTTCATCTCATTAATTAATGGACACAAGCAAAAGCAGAATTGAAGTATTTATCCTCACCATATCATTTCAGCTGCCTTGACCTTGCCCAATATTTTAAATGCTCTTTAAAAAGTAGAATTTAAACCAAAAATTCAAATTTATATGCTAAAATTGCATTTAAAACTTATTAATTTATTGTTAGCTTACTAAATTTTGTCTCAATAAAGAATGAGGCTATTCACCTAAACTAATTAATAATTCTTTTAAAATAGTTTTTCCCAGTACACAATAGAAGTAACACTGAAATAAAATTTAAAGGAAATCATAAAATGGGGATGCTGCTGTGATTTAGCTATTTATTAAGAGATTTTTAAAGTTATTTATTCCATAAAAATGTTAAGCAATGTTTCAGGATTATGATACAATTATGTTTTCAATTTTCCTTAACAAATTGACATACACTAATGAAGTAATTTTTATTATGTTAGAATAGAAATTTATTACTGGATTATCAAAAACACATGTGAAAATGATACATTCCTTTAAAATAGGGTGAGGTTTTAATACAATTAATTAATTTATTTTTTTGAATTTTCAACATTCACTTCCACAAGATTTTGAGTTTTGAATTTTCTGTACCATCCTCTCACCTCCCCTCCCCAAAGGGGTGTATAATCTGATATAGGCTTTACCTATACATTCATATTAAACATATTTTCACATTAATCATGATATTAAGAAGAATTAGAACTCATGGGAGGAACCATGAGAAAGAAGAAACAAAACAAAACAACAAAAGAAAAGGAGAATATATAGTATGCTTCCATCTGTATTCAGACTCCGAAGTTCTTTCAATGGATGTGGATGGCATTTTCTTCTGAGTCTTCTGGAGTTGTCTTAGATCCTTGCATTGCTAAGAGATAAGTCTATCACAGTTGGTGTTATGGCATTTAGGGTGTGCTTTTTTAATTTTTTTTTCCTGTTTTCTCTTTTGGAATGCTGGGGTAATCAAGTACCTTTGATGAGTTATACTTTTCAAATGTAATGGCAAGCAAAGTGGACTTTTTTTGTCTTTGTTTTGGAGTGCTTCTTGGCACTAAGGAAACTTTGATTGAATCTGGAGTCTTTGATGACCTACTTACATTAAGGGAAGGACTAGTTCACATGTGTCTGAGTCCCATGTTTGTGATGCACTTTGACTCTGAAGAAGTGTGTATAAACTCAGAGGTTAACATTTTGCCTTTGGGGGCACACTTATGGAAAGAGTGTTGCTGATGAGATTCTGGGTAGCCACTGAAGCAGCCCCACCCCGCCACAATGAAAATCCAGATGTTGGTGCTTCTCTCTGGTATGTAGTTATGATTTGGTCAGACAGATAAAAGCCTGTCTGTTTATCTGTTTGTAATTTGTCTTTGTATTCATTCTGAAGTTCAGGGTTCTGGCTTTTCCTCCTGAACTAAGTGAATGATATATATATATATATATATATATATATATATATATATATATATATATATATGTGTGTGTGTGTGTGTGTGTGTGTGTGTGTGTGTGTGTGTGTGTGTGTTTGATTAAAGTGAGATTGTAAATCCCTTCAAGTGGCTTTCTTTAAAAAAGCAGATCAAAGAAACTGCTAGCAGCCCTCATGTGTGCTATTGGTCTTGTTGTTGGCCTTTCACCTCCACAGCATCTGCTAGCAACATTGTTGTTATAGTTAGTCATCACCCAATGCGGCTGCTACTGTTTATAATGTTCCCCTGGTTCTGCTCACTTCACTCAGCATCAGCTCATATAAGTCTTTCCAGGTTTTTCTGAAGTCTGCCTGCTCATCATTTCTTATAGCACAATAGTATTCCATTAAACTCATATACCACAACTTGTTCAGGTATTCCCCAGTTGATGGGCATCCCCTCAATTTCTGACTTTATAAAATAATTTTTGGTAGTTTGATTGATATGGCACTGAATAAGTAATTTAGTTTAGGTAGAATTGTCATTTTCATTATATTAGCTCAGCCTACCCATGAACAGCTAATATTTTCCCAGTCATTTAGATCTGACTTTATTTGTGTGAGAAGTGTTTTGTAACTGTGTTCATATAATTAATGGGTTTGTTTTGACAGGTAGACTCCCAAATATTTCACAGTGTCTACAGTAACTTTAAATGGAATTTCTCTTTCTAACTCTTGCTGTTGGGCTTTGTTAATTACACATAGGAATGTCAATGATTTATGTTGGTTTATTTTATATCCTATAACTTGGCTAAACTTTTTTTTTTTATTTTAAGTACTGTTTTACTTGATTCTCTAGGATTTTCTAAGTATAGCATCATGGTATCTGCAAAGAGTGATAGTTTTGTCTCTGCTTATTATAATTCTTTCAATTTCTTTTTCTTCTCTTATTACTAAAGCTAACATTTCTAGTACAATATTGAATAACAGTGGTGATAATGGACATCCTTGTTTCACCCCTGACCTTACTGGAAATGTTTTTAGCTTATCTTCATTACATAAAATGCTTGCTGATGGTTTTAGATAGAGGTGGCTTACTGTTTTAAGTAAGATTCCTTTTATTTCTATGCTCTCTAGTTCTTTAAATAGGAACGGGTTTTGTATTTTGTCAAATGCTTTATCTGCATCTATTGAGATAACCATATGGTTTCTGTTAGTTTTGTTGTTGATATGGACTATTTTGCTGATAGTTTTTTTTTTCTAAAATTGAACCAGGTATAAATTCTACCTGTTCATAGTGTATTATCCTCCAGATAAGTTTCTGTAATCTCTTCACTAATGGTTTGTTTCAAATTTTTGCATCTAAATTCATTAGGGAAATTGATCCATAATTTTCTTTCTTTGTTTTGGCTTTTCCCAGTTTAGATATCAGCAACATATTTGTATCATAAAAAATAATTTTGTAGGACTCTTTCTCCCAATTTCCCAAATAGTATATGTAGTACTGGAATTAATTGTTCTTTAAATGTCTGATAGAATTATAAATCCATCTGGCTGTGGAGATTTTTCTAAGGGAGTTCATTTGTTATTTTTCTAGCATTTTTAGTTGCATGCCCAATTCATTGATCTCTTCTTCCCATATTTCATTCATGTAAACATTTAGAGATACAAAACTTCCCCTAAGAAACATTTTCACTGCACCCCATAAGTTTTGGTATGTTGTCTCATCATTGTTATTCTCTTGAATGAAGTTACTGATAGTTTCCATGATTTGTTGCTTGACCCATCCATTCTTTAGGATTAGATTATTTAGTTTCCTATTAATTTTTAGTCTATCTCTCCATGGCCCTTTATTACTTGTAATTTTTCTTGCATTATGATCTGAAAAGAATGCATTTAATATTTCTGCCTTTCTGCATTGGATTGTAAGGTTATGACCTAATATATGGTCAGTTTTTGTGTAGGTGCCATGTACCACCAAGAAAAAGATATATTCCTTACAATCACCATTCAATTTTCTCCAGATGTCAACCATATCTAACTTTTCTAAAATTCTACTCATCTCCTTAACTTCTATCTCATTTATTTTGTGGTTATATTTATCCAGTTCTGAGATGGGCAGATTGAGGTCTCCCACTAGTATAATTGTACTGTCTATTTCTTCCAATAACTCCCTTAACTTCTCCTCTAAGAATTTTGATGCTATACCTCCTGTTTCATATATGTTTAGTAATGATATTACTTCATTGTCTATGGTACCTTTTAGTAGGATGTAGTTTCCTTCATCTTTTTTAATTAGATCTATTTTTGGTTTTGCTTTGTCTGAGATCAGGATTACTACCCTTCCTTTTTTTTTTAACTTCAGCTGAAGCATAATCTATTCTACCCCAGTCTTTTACCTTTACCCTGTGTATATCCCTCTGCTTCAAATGTGTTTATTTTAAACAACATATTGTAGGATTATGGTTCTTAGATCACTTTGATATCTGCTTCCATTTTATGAAAGAGTTCATCCCTTTCACATTCACAGTTATGATTACTGTCTGTGTCTTTCTCTCCATCATATCCACCCACGCTTGTTTATGCTTTTATTTCTTTTCTCTCTCTTTTCCTCCAAAGTTTTGTTTTGCACCACCCCCTCACTCGGTCTGACCTCCCTTCTATCATCTCCCTCCCTTTTTCCCCCTTTACCCTTACTACTTCTTCCCTTCCTTCTACCTACCCCATCCCACTTCCTGTAGGGTAAATTAGATTTCTGTACCTGAATGTGTTATTCCCTCTTTGAGCCAAATCTGATGAGAGTAAGTTTCAAACAATGCTTATCTCCCTCCTTTCTTTTCCTCTGCTGTGACAGGATTTTGTGCCTTTCCATTTGATGTAATTTACCCTTGTCTGCCTCCTCCTTTCCTCTTCTCCCAGTACAATCCCTTTTCACTATTTAGGTTTTTTCCCATCAAAACAAAGTCAACTTAAACCCATGACCTCTATCTATGTATATACCCCTTTTAAATGGCTTAATAACAATACAATTCTCAAGAGTTACAAGTGTCATCTTCCCTTGTAGGGATGTAAACAGTTTGCCCTTATTAATAACATTCTGTTGTATTTTTTCCCTTCCCTGTTTACCTTTGTGTGCCTCTTTTGAGTCTTGTATTTAAAGATCAAATTTTCTGTTGAGCTCTAGTCTTTTCATCCAAGAAGGCTTTTTATGCTGGAGGCCATTTCCTATTCCCCTTTCAGGTTTTGTATGTGTGCATATTCACAATGTTGTGCTCTTCTGAATTTGTGCCTTGATCTTCCATGTCCCTATAATAAGAATCTATGGTCACTGCCCAATTTTTTGCTTTTTGATTATAGTGTTAGCATAATTCCTCACTTTAAGAGTTGAGGTCTCCTGTTGGAGTGTAGGGAGCACTGACCCAAGCCTTTTGTATGAGGAGCCCAGGACCTGGTCACCAGCTTTTTGTGGTTGGGATTCAGGTGCTTTCAGCTGGATGCTGTGGGGGTCTGGCAGCTTACCTGTTATTTAGCTGTGGTTAACAACACTGGAGCTCTCAGTGTTGGGGTTGGGAATCTGACCCCTGGAGGATGCCTGCTCACCTGGGCCTTGTGTTTGCTCCTGTTCACTCAGACTTTGCACTTGATGTTTGGCTGCTGGAGGATGTCTGCTAGCCTGGAGCTGTACCTCCTGGAGTTGTGCCTCCTGGAGTTGTGCTGAAGTACCAGGAGATTTTCTGCTGGAGAAAGCTGGCAACCTGGTGGTTTTCTGAACTGGTGTCTATTGTTCCCCTGCCTGTGCTTTGGCACTCAAGTGGGTCATGGTGTTGATGCTTGCCTGCTCCACCAACCTGGTTCTCAGATCTGCTGAGTTTGCTGAGGTGGGCCTCCCCCTTCCCCATTAATCGCCCAAGCCTTTTGGCCTACAAGACTGCTGCACTCTGTCTTTCTGCTGGTTCAGCTGTCCTAGGGTTTTTCCTGGGGCAATATTTTTGGGGCATGCAGAGGTCAATTAGGGAGGGTGAGGGTGACTTTCTTCTTACCTTTGCCATCTTGGCTCCTGGAAGTGAAATTCTGTTATTTTATTTTAAAACTTAAAAATCTATAGTAACTTCTATATTTTCTTTAAAATATCTATGTTCACAAGGATCAACTTGATTTAAATTTTGATTGAAACCATATTAAGAACTTCTATGATAAATTTGAAACACACAAAACCAACAGCACCAAAATAAGTTAAAGTAGTAGAGAGTTGCACTTTAATATGTAGTCCATTTTTTTCTGTTCTGTAAATCAGAAAATTTTATAGTTTTCAATTTTTTTATGATTTTCAATTCCATAATATTGAAAAGGAAAATTTTTAAAATACCAAGCAAAGGTCATTTTGTGCTGTTTGATATTGCCTGAATCCTTTTCCATGACTTAGGGATATAAGTAAATTCAATTTTGAGAAGTTACAAACTATAGATTTCCAAATGGCAATTATTTTTGTACTTTTGGATTAATTTTGCATCAAGTGAGTGGGTGTTTTTTTAATTCACCTAATAAAATGGAAGAAGAAGCATTGAAATTATTGGGAGGTTAATATCTTTAGTTCAATAGATTAATTTTGTGTATCTGGAGAAGTAGTAAAAAAAATTAACCAAAACAATATTCATTTAATTGTGTATATTCTTCTGAACTAATTATCTAGTGGATTCAATTTTAAAAGCAATATATGTTTGGATTTTTAGCTAATTCCATTACAAACATGAATTTAAAAAACAAAATAATAGCCATCATTTATATAGCCCATTAAAGTTATTTTTTCCTTTTTTTTTGTATTTTTTAAACTTAAATAAAGAAATAAGAAAAAAGGGGGCAGAGCCAAGATGGCAGAGTAGAAGCAGGGACTTGACTGAGTTCTCCCCTCAAATCCCTCAAAATACCAGTAAAAAATGACCCTAAACAAATTCTAGAGCAGCAGAAGCCACAAAATGACAGAGTGAAGCAGATTTACAGACCGAGACAACCTGGAAGGCTGACAGGAGGGGTCTATTGCACCAAGCTCACAGTGGAGCACAGCCCAGTCTGAACCATGCCAGCACAGATGGGACTGGAGCAGGCCTCAGGGCACTGAATCATTGGCAGTAGCAGCAGTTACCAGACTTCTCAACCCAAAAATGCCAAAGACAGCTTCAAAGGTCAGTGATAAAGCTCTCTCACCTGGATGAGAGTGGAATGTGGCCTGGTCGCAGTGCCAGCCCCAGTCCCAGGACAGTGGCTGAGAGAGCTTCTGGAGCTCTCAACCTATAGGCTTGGTGGGAGAACCAAGTGGCTGATCTGAGTCTAAGTCCTGGGTGGCTTTCCCAGGGTGAGGAGCACTGATGTGGTGGAGTTGGTAGTGGCTGTGGAGAGAGAACCCTCCTCACAGTTTCAGGGCAGAAAAGAGTGTTTGTGGTTGCTCACAGACCACAGCCCAGGCCAGAAGAGGAGTAAACACCTCTCTTTTGATCATACCACTTTGGAGGAACTGAGAATTTATGGGTCCCTAGAGATATCTCTGAAAATTGCTGCACAAACCCCTGAAACTTGGTGCAGTACGCCTTCCACTTAACAAAGAGCTTAAAAGTCAAATAATTATCTGGAAAAATGAGCAAACAGGGGAAAAAGTGTAAGACTACAGGAGGTTACTATCTTGGTGAAAAGATGTATATATGTATGTGTGTGTGTGTGTGTGTGTGTGTATGTATGTGTGTATGAATATCTATATGTATAAGCAAACATGTGTACATATATGTATGTATATATATATATACACACACACACACATATATATATATATATATATGCGTGTGTATGTGTATGTAGACAGAGGGCACAGGGTGAGCTGAATATGAAAGGATGATATCTAAAAAATAAAATTAAGTGTTGAGGACTATACTGGGAAAAAGAGAAAGGGAGAGGTAGAATGTAATAAATCATCTCACATAAAAGAGGCAAGAAAGAGCTTTTACAATGGAGGGGAAGAGTGGGGAGGCGAGAGGGAATAAGTGAGTCTTCCTTTCATTGGATCTGGCTTAAGGAGGCAATAACATACACACTCAATTGGGTATGGAAATGTATCTTACCCTACAGGAAAGCAAGGGAGAAGGGATTAGAGAGGGGAGATAACTGAAGGGATAGCAGACTGGGGGGAGGGACAATCAGAAGCAAACACTTCTGTGGAGGGACAGGGCAAAGGGCAGAATAGAATAAAATGGAGGGTGGGACAGGATAGAGGGTAACATAGTTAGTGTTTCACAATATAACTGTTGTGGAAGTGTTTTGCATGACTACACATATATAACCTATATCAAATTGCTTGCTTTCTTAATGAGAGTGGGTGAGGAAGAAGGAAGGGAGAGAATTTGGAACTCAAGGCTTTAAAAATGAATGTTAAAAATTGTTTTTACATGCAACTGGGAAGTAAGATATACAGGCAAAGAGGTATAGAAATCTATCTTGCCCTACAGGAAAATAGAAGGGAAGAGGATAAGAGAAGGGGGTGGGGGATAATAGAAGGGAGGGCAGATTGGAGGAAGGGGTAATCAAAATGCATGCTGTAATGGGGAAGGGAAAGGGAGAGATGGGAAAAAAAAATTGGAATTTAGAATCTTGTGGAAGTGAATGTTGAAAAATGAAATGCATGTATATGTAAGACTGTACTATACCTATTTCTACCTGTCATCTGTTTCTCTGATGGTGGGAAGCATAGGTCAAGGTCTGTCCATTTTTAAAAAATTTTTAAAAATCATCATTTCCTACACCACAATAATTTTCCAACCCAATCACATCCTATCTGAGAGATTGTCTATGAAAAATTTCCACCCCCCTCCGCCAATCTTCTTCATTCCTCCTATTCTTCACTACCTAGGTTCTATCTACACAAGAAAATTTTAATTTATAACAAAAGAAATTATTCTTTTTACACTTCAACAATGCTCTCCCTTACAGTATAAAGTTTGATATCACTGAATCTACTTTCTTTACATCTCCCCCCCCCAGTTTCTTTGAAGTGCCTGACATTTTGCTGTTCCAAATGAAATTTGTTATTAATTTTCTAACTCAATAAAATGAATTTTATTAAACAAATTGTAATGGCATTGAATAAATAGATCAGTTAGATAAAATTTTCATTTTAAACATTATATTGGCTTTACCTACCCATAGATGATAAATATTACTTCAAATATTTCTGAATTTATTTGTATAAAAGTGTCTTATGTTTATGTTTATATAGTTCCTGTGTCTGTTTCAGCAGGTATATGCTTAGGTATTTTATACTGTGTAGGTATTTTAAATATTCTAAAACAACATTGAATAATATTGCTGAAACATAGTTTCTCTATTCCTCACTTTTGATTAAATCTATTTTAACTTTAACTTTCTCTAAGTTTGTGATTAACATCCTTGGTTTGTTTTTTTTTTTTTTACAAAAGAAATTCTACTCCTGCCCTTTATTTTATCTTTGTGTGTATCTCTCATTTTTATAATGTTCCTTGAAAACAACACATTGTTGAATTCAAATTTTTAATCTGCTATCCATTTCCATTTTATGGGTAAATTTATCAGATTTATAGTCTAAGCTTCAATTATTTGCACATTTTTCTCCTTGCTATTTTTCCTTACTATTCTTCTCACCATGTTTATCCTATCTCTCCTAACTCCACAGTTTACTTCTACATGCTATCCTGCCCTCCTATTCCTTAACCACCCACCCCTCTTAAAGTCCCTCCCTTATCCTCTACTCCCGCCCTATCCCTTTCCCCTCCTTTTCCTTTCTGAATTTATATATGTGTGTATGAGTATGTGTGTGTATGTATCTCCCATTCCTAATGAGAGTAAGATTCCAGCACTACCTGCCCTCACCCCAACTGGTTTCTTCCATATAAGTTTTTCTTTTTATGCCTCATTTGTATGAGATAATTAGTCCTCTTTATCTCTCCCTATACAGTTTTATTTTTTTAATCACCCCATCATACTGAGCTCAGGACAAGCCTTTCTTTTAAACTACGCAAATAATGATGACAATATATGAGTACTGCTAACATTTTTACACATACAAAATAAACAGCTATAATTGATCTTTAATATTTATCTTATATATCTCCTAGATGTTATATGTCAAATTTCCCCTCAAGTTCTGGGGGTTTTGTCACAAAAACCTGAAAGTCATTATTTGTCCATTTTTTTCCATTTAGGATTATACTTAACTTTGATGGGTAGGTCATCCTTGGTCTTTTGCTGAATGGGTATTCTATGACATATAGTTCTTCAAAATAGTATCTCCTAGGTCTTGTGTAACCCTTATTGTAGCTCCATGATATTTAAATCATTTTTTTCCTATTGCTTCCAACATTTTCTCCTTAACCTGGGAGTTTTGAAACTTGGCTATGATTTTCCTTGGAAATTGGACAGTGAAACACCCTTCCTTCCTCTACCCCCTAATTGGAGTCTCTGTTGTCTTCTTGAGAGTTACCTCCAGGAGCTCTGTCTGCCAAATGGAAGCTGCCCTTTCTTCCTAGTATGGTGTTCTTCATCATCAGCTTTTCTGAGTCAGTGATCAATAAGAGAGACTCCATTCAGTGATGAGTCCCATGCAGCAGGAAGCAAGAAAAAAGATGTCTCTGCATGATCCCATTTCCATGTGGCCCTACAACAGTAGGCAGAGAATATCTGTGCATGATCTGGGGTGAGAATTTGATTCATGACCTTCCTTTCCTTCCCAGTTCCCCTCTTTAAGTCATCTCCATGTTATTCCTCACAATTTCCAAAGAAGATTTTGATGTCTGATTGGAGAGAAACAGAAGGTTAGGGCCACTGAACTGGCTACTCTGTTCTCCTCAGAGTGGAGTTGCCATAACAGCATCTTTCTGTCTTCACTCTCCTCCCAAATATTATTAGTCTAGGGGAAATTAGTTTAAGTTTAAAGCTGCTTCCCAAGTTGCTCTTCTTCAAAGAGGGAAGCCTAAAGCTTATATTTGATAATTTGCTCCCTCCCTACCAAAACATATTTGCACAAAAACTATCACAAATAATAAGAAACTTATTTATTCAAGCAAATGACAAAGAAACATCACAAAGTGAATGAGTTCTATCACAGTTTACAAAGTTCCTGATCTCAACCAAAGGGCAATTCCTATAAATCTCTAGGGAGGCAAGATGGAACTCAGGCATATGTGAAGCGGTAAGCTCCTCTACATGTATGCCACTTCATAAAGTCTGTTCTCTTTTTTCTCCAGGGTTCTTCCTTGAATGAGGTTCTGGAACCATGTGTGTCCTCTCTCAAAGAAGGAAGGGAGTTAAATTCCTTCCTATTTCCCAATGTCTCACAAACTGCTTCATACAGGCACTCAATAATCTTTCCCTATGTCAATAAGGAGAGTACTATGGACATGTACCAGGCTTGACTCTCAGGTTATACACATACATAATCACAGCTAACATTTATAGAATGTCTTAAGATTTGCAAAGCATTTTATAAATATTATTTCATCTTAGCCTCACAAGAACCCTAGGAAATAAGTGCTTTGAATTTCTCCATTTACAGTTGAAGAAACTGATACAGAGGTTGATAAGGCTCATAAATCTAATTTCTGAGGCTGAATTTTACTCAGGTCTTCCTAATCATTATCTAGGGCCTTGGGATTATTCTCTACTAAGATCCAGAACTCATTCTACTTTCCTCTAGAAAAATCTCAAACAGGTGTAGATTATTATAACAAACAGAATGGAATGGGAAGAAAAGAATACAAGTATATGTCCATAGTTAATATTTTCTCAGTTGTTTGTCTTTTTGTAATACTATGCATGATAATCTCCAGCCATTTGTTCTCCTTTACTTTTTCATATCTCTTGAGATTCCATTTCTCAGAAATTTCAAAATTGTGTTTCTTTTGACATAGACCTCCCGTTGGTACACATTCATACCAAGCTACTTTTATCATCTTTGTTTTCTTTAAGTAGTATTTCTACTTCCTCATTTAGCACGTCAGGGACTGTAGTATTATCATCTAAACATGGAGGATCTACTAACATAATTTTTTTACAAAGTTCCTCATGTTTATCTTAGCATAATATTTTATCTTTTTATGAGTTTTTCCCCTCCTCCTTGCAGTTTACTCCTTAAATGTGCTCAGGATGATACAGTTTAATTGGACCTCTCACCAAGTTTTCAATAAACTTATTTTCTTCTACTTTGTTTCTTCCTGTTGTATGAAGCATTCCACTAACAACCTTCTACTGTCTTCATCCATAATCATTCACACACAAAAAAAGGCTTAGAATCTAAAGCAGTATTGTCCTTGCCTACCATATCTTGCTGCTTGGCAAAATCAAGTATTTGCTGGCTGAGGCTATTTAAATTGATGAAATTTCCACAGGAAATGCTTATGATCTCTGTTGATGACTGTTCTTTTATCGTTTCCCCACTATTTATAACTTTTCATCTTTGATAGCTTGTTTAAGTAGGTCAGGAAGGAACTGGCTCAATCACATGCCATATTTTCTCATTTCTCTTCTAATTTGTTATTGATTCTGATCTTTGCTCCACAAAATCATTAGTCTGGACAAAGACAGCTGGCTATAAACATCAGCATTCAATCATTTAATATAATCAGTTGTGTTTTTAGGGTATATTTTTATTACAATTTAGGTGGATAGCCACACTTCTTGAAGATTTTTTTTGAGATATGCATTTGGCTTTTTATAGACTATGTACCTTCAGCCTCACTTATTTATCACTCTTAAAAGTTTCCAAAATACAATTTTATTTCCTCCCCTTGTATTGAATTATCCAATTATTATATTACATGTTTTTCTTCATTTAGAAGATTTTTTGTGTGTTTTTGTAGAACTCTAACTCATCATACTCTGTAACACATGCCGCACAAAATGGTATTTTTTGTGCTGCCTGCACATAGGATAAAAACTATTCTACTACTGTGGTTATAGCCATAATTATGGTTAATGACAGGAAGAAAGAACTCATATTTGCAAAGATATTCATTTAATTACTATTACAGTAATACCTAAAACTAAGAAACAACAACAACAAAAGTGCCCTGTGATTGGCAAACACCAGGGAAATTGATCTTCCCCTGTATTTGGGGTCTTGTGCCAAGTGCTAAGTTCTGAGGATACAAAAAGAGGTAAAAGATAACCTTTGCCTTCCAAGAGCTCATGATCTAGAAATATGTTAGGTCAGGAGACTGTGTTGTGAGATGTTGTATTAACTATCCAGCTAGCAGCTTCTGTGGGGGCATAAGATCCCCCCCACAGCCAGCACCCAGGAGGCTGCCGGCACCCAGGAGGCTGCCGGGATGCCGGGAAAGCACAGGTTCTTTTTATCTGCTTAAACAAGGAAAGCATGGTGAAGGGGTTGACCAGCTTACTTTAATCCAGCACTCAGTTAGCATACAGACAACATTCATTTAGTTCAGGGGAAAAAACGGCAGCATTCAGTTAGAATTCAGTTAGTTCAGTGGAGCATACAGACAAGCATCAACAGGCAGGCCAAATACAGATTACAGTCAACTAGTTCAGGGGAACAAACACCAGTATGCTGAAGTTCAGAATATTCTTTTAGTTTGGGGGGAAACAAAACCAGCACACCGAACTTCAGAATAGAAAGACTAACAAATTACAAATATCAACAGACAGACCCAATACAATTCATAGTTACCAACATCTGGGCTCGGCCCAAGAGCAAGGGCTGGCCCAGAGTCATGCTTGCCGCTGCTCCCACACCAACCAGAAATGGAAAGAGGAGCTCTTCAAGCTGTCCTCTCCCCTCTTATAGAGTTTTTGACATCATCAAGTGCTGCCTGAATGACCAGGGCCTATTGGTTCTTGAGTTGGCCCCTCCCCCTAGCGTAGACTAGGTTAACACCCAATAGAGCGTGGCTCTGGAGTCAACACCTCCCCTCAGCCAGCTCCATGACTCATCACACAGGAAGTTCTCTGTTCCCAGGCATGGTCGCTGGGCTTCCTGCCCTGGAAGAGAAGCCCCAGCACCCAGCAAGGCTCAATGAGGTAAGCTGAGTCACTCAAAGAAAACAAAGGCCATTCTGGCCATAGATGTGCTTGGTGACTCACATAGCTTTGGTATATCTGCCCAGTAGGAAGAAGAAACCTGGGAAGACATATGAAATTATGAAGAATAAAGTGAACAGACACAGGGAATAATTTATACAAAAACTACAGGATTGCAAAGGAAAACAACTGTGAAAACTTAAGAAGTATGATCAACATGATGACCAGTTATAACTCAGAAAGACTGATGGTGAATCACGCTTCTGACTTCTTGACACAGAGCTAATGAAATAAAGTACCAAATGAGACACATATTTTGAGATACAGCTAATGTCTGGATTTGTTTGGTATTATTATATTTACTTTTTAAAAGAGAAGGATTGGGGGCAGAGCCAAGATGGCCGCATGAAAGCAGCATCTTACTGGAGTTCTCTTACAAGTTCTGTCAGATACCTCTAAAAAAGTGAATCTGAGCAGATTTGAGAGAGTTAGAATCTACTAGTAGACTGAGTGGGGCAAATTTCCAAGCCAGGAGAGTCTGCAACATCTACAGGATGGATCTGTAGGCTTGGAGAGTGCCCCATACACAGAGCTGCATGAGACCACACCAAAGCCAAAGCAGCTGCGGAAACCAGCCAGCAATCCAGGCTGGGAGAAAGCTAGGTGCCTGAAACCAGCAAAGATCCCCAGGCCTCCCAGCACAGGATGGGAGTCTGTCAAGTGATGGGAGGCAGTAGCACAGTGCCTGTGGCTGAAGGACATCTACTCTTGAGGCTTGCAGTCCAAAGGTTTGAAACTCACATTTTGAACTTCCAGGAATCATAATGGCCAGGTAAATGACTCTCATCTCTCCCTCCCTCCCTGACCTAGACAATACCTTGGGGAAAACCCTGGAATAAAGGAGCCAGAAGTGGGGCTTTAGTAGCCAAACAGCAGTAATTCCTGAGTCCCCAGAAGGGAAGAGCCAGCAAGGGTCAACACCAGGAACCCAGACATGCCTTTGCACAACCAGGGGAAGTGGCAGACACCAGCACAGACCAGGACTGAGACCACCCATGCTGGAAAACAACCCTGGGGAAAAAGAGACTTCTGGTAGCCAGACAACCCCTCCCCCACACCTCAGGAAACCATAGGCCATAACATACAAAGCCAGCAACTAGGCTCACAAATCTCAGAACAAGAAACCTGGGACAGAGCTCCATGAGCCCCAAAATCAGAAATCCACTTTAAAGCCAGGAAAAAGCTAACCAATCTGAAGAAGAACACAAAAAACCCAAGGACCATTGATTCTTTTTATGGAGACAGGGAAGATCAAAATATCAATTTGGAAGAGGACAGCATTTACACTATACCCACATCTGATACCTCAAAAGGCAATGTAAACTGCTCTCAAGCCCAAAAAAGCATTCCTGGAAGAGCTAAAGGAGAATTTTAAAAATCAAATTAAGGAGGTAAAAGACAAAATAGAAAAAAAACTCTGATGAGAACAAATTTTAAAAAAGTAAAATCGAAGAAATGGCTAAGGAGATTCAGAATCTAATTATAGAAAATGACACAATGAAAGGTAAAATCAACCAATTGGAAAAGGAGACTCAAAAGCAAAATGAAGACAACAATTCATTAAAAATTAGAATTGAGCAAGTGGAAGCTAAGGACTCTATGAGGCATGAAGAAGTAGTCAAAAAAATAAGAAGAATGAAAAAATAGGAGAAAATGTGAAATATTTGACTGGAAAAACAACTGACCTGGAAAGTAGATCCAGGAGAGACAATTTAAGAATTATTGGTCTGCTGGAAAGTCATGATGAAAAAAAGAGCATGGACAGTATCTTCCAAGAAATCTGCAAGGAAAACTGTACTAAGATCCTAGAACCAGAGGAGAAAATAGTCATTGAAAGAATGTACTGATCACCCCCTGAAAGAGAGCCCAAATTGAAAACTCCAAGAAATATTATAGCTGAATTTCAGAATTATGAAGTCAAGGAGAAAATACTGCAAGCAGCCAAAAAGAAACAATGCAAATATGTTGGAACAACAGTCAGGATCATGCAGGATCTTTCAGCTTCTACATTTAATGACAAGAGAAATTGGAACGTGATATTCTGAAAGGCAAAGGAGCTTGGACTACAACCAAGGATTAACTACCCAGCAAAATTGAGTGTACTTTTTCAGGCAAGGAAATGAACATTCAATGAAATAAGGGATTTCCAGACCTTCCTAATGAAAAGGCCAGAGCCCAGTGGAAAATTTGATCTTCAAATATAAAACTCAAGAGAGACATAAAAAGGTAAACAGGGGGAAAAAACACAAACCTAGTCAATCAATAAGGGCAAATTGTTTACATCCTTATACAGGATTGTATTGTTTCATATCTGATATATATATATATATGTCAATCTTAAGAATAGTACACTTATTATTAAAATTGAAAGGGATACACATAGACTGTGGGTGTCAGTATAAAATAACAGATATAATGATAAAAAACATAATTAAGGGAGGGTTCTGGGAGAAGATGTAAGGATGTAGTAGAAAAGGGTAAATTATATCACATGAAGAGGCACAAAAACATTTTATAGAAGAGGGAAAGATGGGAGGGAGAAGAGTAGGATATGAGCTTTGCTCTCATTAGATTTGGTTCAAGAAGTGAATAGCATACTCTGATAACTATAGAAAGCAAACCTGTCCTACAGGCAGTAGAAGGGGAAAGGGGAAAGGGGAAAGTAAAGGGGGGATGGTCAGAAGGGAGGGAAGAAGTAGCAAGGGGAAAAGAGTAAGATAAGGGAGGGGAATCAAGAGGGATGGTAAATTGAGAAAGGTGGTGGTCAAAAGCAAAACTCTTTTGAGGAGTGGAAGGGAGAAGGGAGAAATAAGAGCATAAACAGGGGAGGGAAATCAGGATGGAGAAAAAGATACAACTTGTAATTATAACTGTGAATGTGAATGGGATGAACTCTCCCATGAAATGGAGGTGGATAGCAGAATGGATTAAATATCATAATCTTACAATTTGTTGTTTACAAGAAACCCATTTGAAACAGGGCGATACACACAGGGTAAAAGTAAAAGGCTGGAGTAGACTATATTGTGCTTCAGCTAAAATAAAAAAAGCAGAAGTAGCAATCCTAATCTCAGACAAAGCAAAACCAAAAATAGATCTTATTAAAAGAGATAATGAAGGACACTATATCCTGCTAAAGGCACTATGAGTAATAAAGCAATATCATTATTTAACATATATGCACCAAGTGGTATAGCAGTCAAATTCTGAGAGAAGGTAAGGGAGTTACAGGAAGAAATCAACAGCAAAACCACACTAGTGGGGGACCTCAACCTCCCCCTCTCTGAACTTGATAAATCTAAACTCAAAATAAACAAGAAAGAAGTCAAGGAGGTGAATAGAATTTTATAAAAGGCAGGTATGACAGACCTCTGGAGAAAACTGAATGGAAATAGAAAGGAATATGCTTTTTCTCAGTGGTTTATGGGACATACTCAAAAACGGACCATGTACTAGGGCAAAAAACCTCATAATCTGGTGCAGAAAGGCAGAAATAGTAAATGCATCCTTCTCAGATCATGACTCAAAAAAATTTGTAATAAAAGCCCATGGAAAGATAAACTAAAAATTAATTGGAAACTAAATAACCTAATCCTAAACAAAGAGTGGGCCAAAGACCAAATCATAGAAACAATTAATAACTTCATTCAAGAGCATGACTATAATGATACAACATACCAAAACTTATGGGATGCAGCAAAAGCAGTTCTTAGGGGAAGTTTTATATCTCTAAATGCTTACATAAATAAAATAGATAAAAAGGAGATCAATGAAATGGGAATGCAATGGAAAAAAGCTAGGAAAAGAACAAATTCAAAATCCCCAATTAGATACCCAATCAGAAATACTGAAAACCAAAGGAGAGATTAATAAAATTGAAATCAAGAAAACAATTGAACTAACAAATAAAACTAAGAGCTGGTTTTATGAAAAAACAAATAAAATTGATAAACCCATCATCAATTTGATTTAAAAAAAAAGAAAGAAGAAAACAAAATTACCAATATCAAAAATGAAAATGGTGAATTCACCCCCAATGAAGAGGAAATTAACACAATAATTAGGAATTATTTTGCCCCATTGTATGCCCATAAATTTGATAACCTTAGGGAAATGGATGAACATTTACAGAAATACAAATTGGCCAGGTTAATAGAACAGGAAATAAATTACCTAAATAACTCCATCTCTGAAAAAGAAACTTAGTAAGCCATCAATGAACTCCCTAGGAAAAATCTCCAGGACCAGATGGTTTTACATGTGAATTCTATCAAATATTTAAAGAACAATTAATTCTCATACTTCATAGACTATTTGGGAAAATAGATGAAGGAGTCCTACCAATTCCTTTTATGACACAAATATGGTACTAATAGCTAAACCAGGAAGAGTCAAAACAGAGAAAGAAAATTATAGACCAATTTCCCTAACGAATATTGACACAAAAATTTTAAATAAAATATTAGCAAAAAGATAACAGCAACTTATCAGGAGAATAATACACTATGACCAGATCTGATTTATTCCAGGAATGCAAAGCTGGTTCAATATTAGGAAAACTATCAGCATAATTGATCATGTCAATAACAAAACTAGCAGAAACCATATGATTATCACGATAGATTCAGAAAAAGCTTTTGACAAAATACAAAACCCATTCTTTTAAAAACACTAGAAAGCATAGGAATAAATGGAGTCTTCCTGAAAATGATAAATAGCATCTACCTAAAACCATCAGCAAGCATTATATGTAATGGGGATAAGCTAGATACATTCCCAATAAGATCCAGGGTGAAAAAAGGGTGTCCATTATTGCCCCTATTATTCAATTAGGTACTAGAAATGTTAGCTTTAGCATTAAGAGAAGAAAAAGAAAATGAAGGAATTAGAATAAGCAAAGAAGAAACTAAATTATCACTTTTTGCAGATGCTATGATGATTTACTTATGGAATCCTAGAGAATCAAGTAAAAAGCTACTTGAAATAATAAAACCTTTAGTAAGGTTACAGGATATAAAATAAACCCACATAAATCCTCAGCATTCCTATACATTACTAACAAAGCCCAACAGCAAGAGATAGAAAGAGAAATTCCATTTAAAGTTACAGTAGACACTATTAAATATTTGGGAGTCTACCTGCCAAGACAAACCCATGGCCTATATGAGCACAATTGCAAAACACATTTCACACAAATAAAGTCAGATCTAAATAAATGGAAAAACATTGATTGCTTATGATTAGGCCAAGCTAATATAATAAAAATGACAATTTTACTTAAATTAATTAACTTGTTAGGTGCCATAACAATCTAACTTACAAAAAAATTACAGAGCTGGACAAAATAATAACAAAATTCATCTGGAATAAAAAAAAAACATCCAGAATATCAAGGGAATTAGTGAAAAGAAATGCTATGGAAGGTGGCCTAGACATACCAGATATTAAACTGTACTATAAAGCAGCAGTCATCAAAACTAGCTGGTACTGTCTAAGAAACAGAGTGGTGGATCAGTGGTATAGGTTAGGTACACAAGATGCAGAAGTTAATGACTATAGCAATCTACTCTTTGATAAACCCAAAGAATCCAGCTTCTGGGCTAAGAATTCACTATTTCACAAAAACTGCCTGGAAAATTGGGAAATTGTATGGCAGAAACTGGGCATAGATCAATATCTTACACCATATACCAAAATAAAGTCAAAACAAGTTCATGAATTAGAAATAAAGGCTGATACTATAAGCAATTTGGGAGAGCAGGAAAGAGTTTACCTATCAGATCTATGGGAAAGGGAAGAATTCATGATGCAACAAGAAATAGAGAGCATTACATAATGCAAAATGGATAATTTTGATTACATTAAACTGAATAGTTTTTGTATAAACAAAGCCAATGCAACAAAGATTAGGAGGGAAGCAGAAAATTGGGAGAAAATCTTTACAACCAATGTCTCTGATAAAGGCCTCATTTCTAAAATACAGAGGGAACTGAGAAAAATTTATGGGAATAAAAGTCATTCCCCAATTGAGAAATGGTCAAAGAATATGAACAGGCAGGTTTCAGAGGAAGAAATTAAAGATATCTATAGGCATATGAAAAATGCTCTAAATCATTATTGATTAGAGAAATACAAATAAAAAACAACTCTTAGGTACCACATCTCTCCCGTCAGATTGGCTAACATGCCAGAATAGGAAAATGATAAATGCTGGAGAGGATGTGGGAAAATTGGAACATTAATACATTGTTGGTGGAGATGTGAACAGATCCAACAATGCAACCTCTAGGGCTAGACACTAAAGAGATCACACAAGTGGGAAGGGGACCTGTATGTACAAAAATATTTATAGCTGCTCTTTTTGTGGTAGCAAAGAATTGGAAATCAAGAGGATGCCCAACAATTGGGGAATGACTGAAGAAGTTGTGATATATGAATGTAATGGGATACTATTTTGCTATAAGAAATGGAGAAGATATGGACTTCATAATAACCTGGAAAGATGTATGTGATATGATGCTGAGTGAGAGAAGCAGAAACCAGGAGAACATTATACACAACCACAGACATATCAATTCTGTGATGACTTTGATAGATGGGGTTGTCCTCAGCAATACAAGGCTCAAAGACAGCTCCAAAGAACTCATGATGGAAAAAGCAAGCTACATCAAGAGAAAGAACTATGGGATATGAATGCAGATTGAGGCAAAGTATTTGCTCTCCTTTTTTTCTATTCTTTTTTGGTTTTGTTTCTTCTCTCTAATGATTCATTCCATTGGTCATAAATCTTCTTTGCAACCTGACTATAGTGTAAATAAGTTTAATGCAAAGGTTTAAATAGAATCTATATCAGACTGCAGGCCATCTTGGGGTGAGGAGGTGGGAGGGGAGGAAAGGGAAGAAAATTTGAAACTCAATAACATGAAAAACTAAGTGTTGTAAACTAAAAATTTAAAAAATCTAATTAAAAAATAAAAATAAAAGAGGATTGTGTGTGAGAAGGGTGGGGGAGGGGAATTAAAGGGAAGAGTGGTGGTCATAGTAATATGGGACAAAGGAAATAAAGAAAGAAAAAAGTGTTGGTGAATTATTTAAAAACACAGAGAAGAAAATATACAAAAGTTCTGCATTGGATATAGAATAAGCCAGTATATTCAAAATAATTCATATTATTCATATATATGTTGTAATGGCAAGCAAAGTGGGAGTTTTCACTGTTTTTTTTTCTTTTGAAGTGCTTCTCAGTATGGAGGTAATCAAGTGCCTTTGATTGAGCCTTGCCTTTGTTTGAATCAGGAGTCTTTGATTGAATCATGAGGCTTTGGTGACCTGCTTGAGTCCTAAGTCACATGGGTGAGTCACATGGTTGTGATGACCTCTCATCCTGAAAAGGTGTATATCTACTTGGAGGTTGGCATTTTCCTTTGAGGGCTCACTAAGTGGAAGAGTGTTCCTGTGATTTCACCAGACAAGACTCTTGGTAGCCATTAAGGAACCCCCCTGCTTTGAAAACCTAGATGTTTGTGCTTCTGTCTCTGTTAACTGTGTATGTATTGCTATGGTCAGACAGACAGAAGCCTGTCTGTTGATTTATGTTATTTTGCTCTGTTCATAATTTCTGCTTATAATTTCTGTTTGTATTTGCTCTGAACATCATGGTGCTGGTATTTTCCCCTGAACTAAGTGAATGATATATGTATGTTTGATTAAAGTGAGATTGTAAACCCCTTTAAGTTAGTTTCCTTAGAAAAGCAGATCAAAGAACCTGTCCCAAGAGCCCTCCTGTGTGCTGGTGTTATTGGCCTTACATAACCACAGTAGCTGCAAGTAACATCTTTGTTACATATATGTATATATATATATATATATGTGTGTGTGTGTGTGTGTGTGTGCATATATATGTATACATACTCTTTCTCTAATGCTTTTATGAGGAAATTGTCATATTTATTGATGAATGTTGAGATCAAAACAATAAAGAGAAATTTTTAAAACCTTGAAATTATGACTAGGACACTCCTAGGCTCAATCTAGCATTTTGTCTCATGATAATTGCTCATTACTTGAGGCCCTGTAGATTTTTTTGAGAAATATTTTATAAAAAAGAGAAATCTCTGTAGTGTGTGAGAGGCAAAAACTATAATTCTACTTTACAGAGGATCTTAAGTAGATGTGAATATTAGTAAGAAAAATCTCAACATGGATATATTTAAAAGTTCATGTTGGGCTCAAGTCAGTAGACTTTGAGGGAAGAAGTCTTTGAGGTGCTAAATAAATCGACCAAATGCAAGGGAAGAAATCAAAACATGAAGAATCTGTTTGAAAGTAATGTTGCTTGAAATCTGCAAAACTTTTTGAGCTGTGACACAATGCCTGCAAATAAATCTCTTTTTGGTGAAGTTAGTTTTCAAATAATCAACATTGACTAAATGATATGAACATAACTAGTGACTGAAATGTTTGGTATTAATCAGGAGCTGGCATCAAAATATACTTGTAGTGATGGAAATATATTTAGGTTATCTTTTTATGTGTGATGTTAATTTATTAACATGTGGAAACAAAGATTATCCCACAAGGGATGTAATGTGAGCAGTACTATGCTATTATATATTGACTTAATCTTCTGTGTGTGTCTATAGGAAAAATATTCATTCTGACTTATTGGTTGCAAGGGAGGGATTATATCTATTTTTGGTAGGGGTAAGTTAGGGAGAAGTAGAATGAGGAATCATACTTTTTAAAATGAAGAAAAGAAAGTCAATGAATCATTAAAAATAAACATGAGAAAAAGAAAGGAAGGCGGTGGAGAAAAGGCAGCCACTCACCTAAGTTCTCCCCAAACCCCTCTGAACACCTTTAAATAATGCCATAAAAGCCTTCCAGGAATAACAGAACTTGCAAAAGGAAGTGGTGCAATAATATTCCTGCCAAAGACAATTTAGAAGGTCAACAGGAATGATCCGTCCCACCAGGGTGAGAGTGGAACACAGTCCCAGTGCAGGCCATGATAGCACAGAGCCGTCCTAGCAAACCACTTACTGAATCAGCAGCAGCAGCTTCTCAAGAGTTTCAGGAGCTCTCAGTTTCCAGACCTCTCAGCTCACAGATCACAAAAGGATCAAACAATTTGTTAGAAGGAGATTGCAAGGGTCTCTTTCCTAGAACCAAGACAGAACTGGCTTGCTTTGCCTATCAAGGTCACAGTCCTGGGTGGCAGTCCTAGGGCAAGGAGAAGAACTGGCATACCAGACCTTGTGGCCACCATGGAGTGGAAAGCTTTTGTCAAGTTCCAGGGCAGAAAAGAGTGTTTGCAGTCACGCACAGACCAGAACATGGACCAGAGAGTAGTAAACACCTCTCCTTAGATCATACCAGTTTAGAAGAACTGCAAACTTACAGGTCCCTAGAAATATCTCTGAAAACAGTGCACAACATCCCTGAAGCTTGGGACAGTGTTCCTTTCTCCCTGGAAGCAGAGCCCTACCTGATCAAAGAGTTAAACATCGAGTATTAGTCTGGGAAAATGAGAAAACGACAGAAAAAAGTCTGACCATAGAAAGTTACTATGGTAACAAGAAAGAAAGATCAAAACAAACACTCAGAGGAATAAAACAAAGTCAGCATTCTTAGTTTCAAAGCCAAATGGGAAAAGAGGTCCAAAAACTCACTGAAGAAAATAGTTCCTTAAAAATTAGGATGGAGCAAATAGAAGCTACTGGCTGTATGAGAAATCAAGAAATTATAAAACAAAACCAAAAGAATGAAAAAAAATAGAGGATGATGTGAAATATCTCATTGGAAAAACCACTGACCTGGAAAACAGATTTAGGAGAGAGAATTTAAAAATTACTGGACTACCTGAAAGCCAGGACATAAAAAAGAACCTAGACAGCATATTTCAAGAAATTATCAAGGAAAACTGCCCTGATATTCTAGAACTACAGGGTAAAATAGAAATTGAAGGAATCCTTCAATCACATTCTGAGAGATATCTAAAAATGAAAACTTCCAGAAATCTTATAACCAAATTCCAGATCTCCCAGGTGAGGGGGAGAATATTGCAAGCATCCAGAAAGAAACAACTAGCCACAAAGAGGATAACAAAAGATTTAGCAGCGTCGTCATTGAAAGATTGGAGGGCTTGGAACGTGATGTTTCAGAACGCAAAAAAGCTTGAAATGCAATCAGGTATCACCTATCCAGCAAACTTAAGGGAAAAAAATAGACATTCAATGAAATAAAGGACTTTCAAATGTTCTTGATGAAAAGACCAGAGATGAATACAAAATTTGACTTTCAAAAACAATACACGAGAAGCATAAAGTAGTTGAGAGGAAGGGAAAGTCATAAGGGACTTAATAAGGTTAAACTCTGCATTTCTATATGGGAGGATGATACTAGTAATTCATAGGAATTTTCACATTACTATGGCAGTTAGAAAGAGTATATAGAGAAAGATGGCACAATTGTATCTTGAATATGAAGGGATATTATCTTAAAAATAAAATTAAGGGATAAGACAGTAATGTGCTAGGAGAAAGGGAAAAGGAGAGGCAGAATGGGGTAAATTGCCTCACATGAAAGAGGCAAGAAAAAGCTTGTACAGTGTAGGGGAAGAGGGAGGAGGTGATAGTAAATGAATTCTCATCAGAATTGCCTCAAAGAGGGAATAACAAAAACACTTAGGTATAGAAAACTATGTTATCCTAGAGATAAGTAGGAGGAGAAGGGGACAAAAGAAGAAGGGGCAGGGTTCATAGAAGGGAAGGCAGATTGGAGAAGGTGGTAGTCAGAAGCAAAACACTTTTGAGGAGGGACAGGGTGAAAGGAGAGAGAATAAATAGTGGGGAAATAGGATGGAAGGAAATAAAATTAGAAACAGTAACTGGGAAAATTTTTGAAGCAAGCTTTTTCTGATAATGGTTTCATTTCCCAAAAATATATATATAACTGAATCAAATTTATAAAATTAAGAGCCCATCCTCAATTGATAAATGATCAAAAGATATGAACAGTTTTCAGATGAAGTAATTAAAGCTATCCAAAGCCATATGAAAACACGTTCTAACTCACTATTTAACAGAGAAATGCAAATTAAAACTATTCGGAGATACTACCTCATATCTATTAGATTGGCTAATAGGATAGAAAACAAAAATGATGGATGGTGGAGGGGAAAAATGAGACACTGATGCACTGTTGGAAGACTTGCAAACTGATTCAACCATTTTGTAGAGCTATCTGAAACTATGCCCAAAGGACTATAAAACCATACACACCTTCTGGCTTAGCAATACCACTACTAGGTCTGTATCCCAAAAGAAATAAAAACAGAACGGAAAAGGACCTATATGTACAAAGATATTTATAGCAGCTCTTTTCTGGAGGCAAAGAATTGGAAATTGAGGACATACCCATCAATTGGGGAATGGCTAAAAAGTTGTGGTATATGATTATGATGGGATATTATTGTATAATGAGAAATGATGAGCAGCACACTCTCAGAAAAACCTGGAAAGACATATAAGCTGATGTAAAGTGAAATGTTCTGTGTAGAAAGTAACAGCAATATTATAAGATGATCAGCTCTGAATGAGTGAGCCATTCTCAAAGCAATGCAATGATCCAAGACAACTCTAAAGGACTTACGAGGAAAAATGCTATCCATCTCTAGATAAAGAACTGGTGCTGTCTGAATACAGATTTAAACAAACTTTTAAAAACAATTCTTGGTTTTTTTGTCTGTTTTCTTTCACAACAAGACTGTTATGGAAATATTTTGCATGACTACACATAAATAACCTGTATCAAATTGCTTGCTTTCTCAATGGTGGGGTGGGGATGAGGAGGGAAGAAGGGAGAGAATTTGGAACTCAAACTTTTTAAAACAATTGTGTTTTTTACATGTACTGCAGAAAATAAAATACTAAATAGGAAAATACTTTTTCACACAAGTAACATTAGATCTAAACAAAAGAAAAATAATGTTAATCAAAGCCTCATGGTTCTTTTAAGCTTACCCTGTTTACATTTTGATACAATTATTTTGGTACTTTTGGGCACTATTACTATCTGCTGGAAAAGATAACTTCTGTTTCTCCTGGTGTTCTGCTCCTAGATTACCTATACTTATAGCCTATACATCATTCCTAAGTTGTAGAGATCAATTGTAGGACCCATATGTCCTAATGTAACACAGGAGAAGTTTTTCTCTCTTAACTTCACAGAATCTAAGAGTTAGACGAGATCTGAAAGACCATCAGATTCAGCTTACATTTGATAATAAAAGAAAGCAAAGCTTAATAAATTTTTAACATTATGAAAAAATCATCTTTTGGTTGATGACCCCCAGGGAGAGGGGAACCAAATATCTACAGAACCTTTCTTTTCTATTTTTGGATAGCTATATTTTTATAATATATATTTTTTCGCTATGTAACCCATCAACTGGGATATTCCGTAAATTGTACTCACAGCTTATGTCCCTAGAGAATTGGTTACCTTGAGTTCAAGTAGTTTTGTGTGTCTGCAGTCCCCAAACTATAGCTCATCATCGCTCACTGATGCATTTGTTTTTAATGTTCAGGTGATACAATCTTTTTAGAACAAAAACATTCAGTGAGATTGTTTTGTTTGAAAAATAGAAAATAATCCCTATAAACCTGAGCCACAATCTCCCACAGCTATATACAGGATTGGTGTGATGAGGGAGCACATATGAAAGCCTATTAATACAGAGGAATCTAGGGAACATATATAATAAAAGCAAATTATACCTCTGAAAACACAGGGCTCCCATGTCCATTCTGTTCTTGAGATATCCTCATGATATTCCACTTAGAAACAACATTTCTGTTGGATTTCCTGGTCCTATCTCGTTATAGCTCAACTCCCGGTTTCCAAGAATGTTTCTCTTCATCACTCAGAAATACCACTCCTTAAGACTGTCTCCTAACTCAACTCTCATTCTCCTTGTAGAATGTGTCAAATGGGGCGGAGCCAAGATGGCCACATGAAGACAGCCTCTTACCGGAGCTCTCTCACAAGGTCTGTCAGATTCCCATAAAAAAGTGAATTTGAGCAGATTTGAGAGAGTCAGAAACCGCGAGCAGTCTGCGTGGGGCAAATTTCCTAGCCGGGAGAGTTTGAAAGGCCGGAGGAACGAACCTGCAGGCTCGGAGAGTGCCCGGTGCGGAGCTGCTCCAGACCAAGGCGGAAGCGGCTGGCCGGGAAATCCACGTGGGAGACGGGCTGGGAGAAAGCTGGGCGCCCGAAACCGGCAGAGATCCCCAGGCCTCCCAACACAGGACGGCAGTATCTGGGAGCGACGAGAGGCAGCGCAACGCCACCAGTGCCACCAGCCGCGAAAACACCCAGCCCTGCCGCTTGCAAAACCCAGGAACTCGGCTTCTTGAACTTCCGGAAGACTCAATGGCCAGGTAACCGGCTCTAACCCCTCCCCCCCTCACCCAGAGAATTCCTCGGGAAAAAAAAAAAGAGAACTGAAACAGAGGAGAGAGTAGCGGGGCTTCACAGGACAAATACTAGAAGCTCATTAGTCCCAGAGGGGAAGAGTCGGCAGGGGGCCAAGCCAGGAGCCCAGACGTAACCTTGCTCCCCCAGGGGAAGCGCCAGTCATCAGCTCAAACAACAAACAGCTGAGACCATTGCTGAAAAGCAAGTGCTGGAGAGCACCCACAGGGAGTGAGACGCCAGGGAGCCAGACCCCTCCCCCACACCTCAGGAAACTGAAGGTTATAATTCTAGACTCACAACCCCCAGAATAAGAAAGCTGGGACAGAAAGCCCTGAGACTCACAGATAGAAATTCGTTGTAAAGCCAGCAAAAGGCAAACCAACATGAAGAAGAACACAAAAAAACCGAGGACAATAGATTCTTTTTATGGAGACAGGCAGGATCAAAATATCGACATAGAAGAAGATAGCAATGACATGGTAGATACATCAGATACCTCAAAAGCTAATATGATCTGGTCTCCAGCCCAAAAAGCACTGCTGGAAGAGCTAAAAGAGGATTTTAAAAACCAAATTAGGGAGGTAAAAGAAAACATGGAAAAAATGGAAAAGTCCCTAAAGAATAAGATTGGCGAAATGGCTATGGAGATTCAGAATCTAGAGAGAGAAAAGGACACCCTGAGAGGTGAAATCAACCAATTGAAAATGGAGGCTCAAAAGCAAAATGTAAACACTAACTCATTTAAAATTAGACTTGAGCAAGTAGAAGCTAATGAATCTATGAGGCATCAAGAAGTAATAAAACAAAACGTAAAGAATGAAAAAATAGAAAAAAATGTGAAATATCTGATTGGCAAAACTACTGACCTGGAAAATAGATCCAGGAGAGACAATTTGAGAGTTATTGGTCTACCGGAAATCCACGATGAAAAAAGGAGCCTTGACAGTATCTTCGAAGAAATTATCAAAGACAACTGCCCAGAGGTCCTAGAACCAGAGGGCAAAATAGTCATTGAAAGAATTCACCGATCACCCCCTGAAAGAGATCCCAAACTGAAAACACCAAGAAATATTATAGCCAAATTTCAGAGCTATAAACTCAAGGAGAAAATACTGCAAGCAGCCAAAAAGAAGCAATTCAAATATTGTGGAACTACAGTCAGGATCACGCAGGATCTCTCAGCTTCCACATTAAAAGACAGGAGAAATTGGAATATGATATTCCGAAGGGCAAAGGAGCTGGGACTACAACCAAGGATCAACTACCCAGCAAAACTAAGCATAATTTTCCAGGCAAGGCGATGGACATTCAATGAAATAGGGGAATTCCAGACCTTCCTGATGAAAAGGCCAGAACTCAATGGAAAATTTGATCTCCAAATACAAACCTCAAGAGAGACATAAAAAGGTTCCAGAGAAGAACTTTGGGAACTTGAGACTGCATCCTGATACCAACACTTGGCTTCTGACCAAAGCCATGTTGATTGATCTCTCGTCAAGTCCGTTTTCTCATCTATTTTGCAATGAGCAACTTTTCAGGGCTGTTATAGGAAAGAACTATATAACTATGTATTATTGGAAGGAATTCAGGTTTATGACCACAGTGGTACTAAGAAATTCCAACGAGAAAACTCCTTCCACCAATATAGATCAACACCTTCTCTGTAGCTTAGACTGTCAGACAGATATAGCAGCACTGAGAGAATAAGTCATGCTGCCAGTATGTGTTAGAGCCTGGCCTTGAACCCAGGCCTGCCTCATTTGACCAGCCCTTTCTTCTCTATGCCACAGGTGCTGATACAGTTATTATGACTGACTATAAATATATTTATTCCTTTCTCATCAGGAAACTTAGAAAACTATCATCTATTTATAGAACATTAAAAAGAAACTCCACTCTTTCAAACATTAAAAAGAATACCCTACACTATAATCACTGCCAATTCAAGATGATTACAGCCCTATCATGAGCCTATTTCAGCTCTTAAAAACCACATGAATCAGGATGGACCAAAGGTGTAGAACAGCATATGTCAGATTTTGGTTTTATGTACTGATCAGTTTTGTGGCATTTTTTTTAATCTTCTTCTTTTTCTGTTTTCTTTTAAATAATTTTTTTTATTATAAGGGATAACTCCCTGGGAGAAGGAAAGATCCAGTAAGAAACACAGGTAATGAAAAAACAAAGGATATCAATAAATTTTTTTTAAAAACACAATTGACCAAGAGAATATGCATACATGCACAGTTTGGGACTGGACTTGTGATTTCACAGGCATATGGGACTCCCAAATGAGAAAATGTCCCACACTAATGTAGTTCAGGAATCTCTGAAACTTTTAGTCCTGGAGGGTTACCTGAACCACTGAGAGGTGAAGTGATATACCCAAGATTGCAAATCTAGTGTGTGTGTCAAAGATAGAATTTGATTTGCTCCTAGTTTATTTAAAGGCCAGCTTCCTATCCATTCTAGTACACTGTCTCATTTGTATGTATGTGCATATGTATGTGTATGTATGTGTGTAATATATATAGTTTCTTCTCTTCAAATTACCTAATATGTTGAAAATAAGTTATTCCAGAAAGTCAAGGTAACCAGAAGTTCAATAAAATCTGCCAATTATAAAACATTGGCAAATTACACATATTTGAACCCACTATTCACTTTTCATTTTAATATTTGTAGACCTCAGTATTACTGAATGCTGAAAAAGGAAGGAACATAAGTGACCACCTAGTCCAAGCAATGGCCTTTACCAAAATTACCAATAAATATTATTTTACCTTTGACTGAGGAGCCTTAGTGGAGGGACCTGGGAAAAAAATCTCCTGCTAGGCTAGGCCAGGCCAGGCCATTCCACTTTGGGATGGTTCTTCTTGTTAGTGAGTTTTTCCATACATAAGGTCTAAATGTGGTTCTGCCCTCTCAGACCAACAAAGAAAACCAAGTCAAATCCCTCCTTTTTGGTGACAATCCTACAAATACTTGAAGAAATATATCCATTTTTCTCATCGCCAGCTGACAAATATCCCCATTTCCTTTAAATTGTCCTCAAATGGCATGATTTCAAGGCCATTCACCATTCTGGTAGTGATACCCAATTTATCAATGTTGTCCCTAAACTGTTATGCCCCAAACCAAACACAGTACTCCAGATGAACAAGATAGACTAAAGGGTTTGGATTCCTGGACTGAATTTTTTTAATATTTCTGTAATTGTATTTCAATATATTGTAATCAATTTCCTTTGTAAAAAAAAATATTTCTGTAATTGTATTTCAATATATTGTAATCAATTTCCTTTGTAAAAAAAAAAAAAAAAAAAAAAGAATGTGTCAAATGTTTTAAAGGGCCACTAGTGGTACTATCAGTCTTTGGATAGTCAATGACTAGTTGCCCCTTGATTTCATCAATTTTGATAAAATTAATTCTTCACACTTTGTAAATTGATAAGAAAAAGTGGATGCATTTTTTGCAATTAATTTAGTAAGTAAGTATAGCTACCCCCATCTTCTGCAATTTCATCAACTTGGGTCAGGGGAGGGGGAAACTTCCCCTTTACCTTTACCATTGTTGTAGTTTTAGCAAACCAAAATGTACTTCTTTGCGACTTCCATCCATTACTCATCATTCTGCTTTCTGAGACCATGTAGAACAAATTGAATACGTCTTTCAAGTGAAATCCCTTTGAATATGTAAAGAAATCAATCATTTCCCTTTCCCCAAAAGTCCTCTGGTTTTTAAACTGAACATCCCTACTTCTTTCATCTGATTCCCATATAGAATTATGTAAACATCCTTCACCACTCTTGTGACTCTCCTCTGGGCGATCTCAAGTTCATCAATAACCTTCTTATATGGTGGTACCATGACAGAACTTAACACTCTAGATGTGATCTCACTAACAATGAAGAAAATGCTACTTTATCTTAGCTCTTGATATTATGCTTTGTAATACAGTCCGAGTTTCCCTTGGCTTTCTTGGTTTTCAAATGACACTTTTCATTTATATTGACCTTATAGTTTATTAAAACTCCAGCTCATTTTTTCATATGAAGAGATATTTAGCCAAGTCTCACTTCTGTGTTTTTGAATTTTATTTGTGAATCTATGGCCATACTTTACACTAATATAATTAAAATAATGTAATTAGAATTAATGTAAAGCCATACTTTACATTTAATCCCATTAAGTTTTCATTTCTTAGATTAGTTCCAATTTTCTAACATATCAAGCAACTTTTGAACTTTGACTTGGTCATCCTGTATGATAACCATCCACTGCCAGTTTCGTGTCAGTCTTCAAAATTTGTTCCCCAAAATGACATATGTATTGCATTTTGAGGCAGTAGAATCTTCCCCTAAAGCACCCAAACAATGTCCACAAACAATGTATGTTCACCAAAAACATTTCTAAAATCAGTATTTATAGAAAAGAGGGCAGGATGTTTGATTTATAGCATGGTATTAACATTGACCCCTGCATTTGACCAAACTTGTTGCCTCTTATCATTTATTTACATTGATGCTATAACATACATATATCTCTAAGTATTTCATATTCATCATTTCCCCCAGTTCAGCATTTTCTGTGACATTCGTATATCATATTTTGTTCAGCTACTTCATCATTTAGTACATATTTTGTTGGCAGCTTTTTGTTATGACAAATGATGCTGCTATGTGGGCATATGGGTCTTTTCTTGCTGTCAGTAGCCTCATTATGTTATAACCAGATCAAAGAGTAAGAAGAGTTTAGTCATTTTTCTTAAACAATTTCAAATGACTTTCCTAGATGGTAGAATCAATTTATAGTTTTCCTAGCAGGGAATTAATCAGTCATCTGCAGATTTGAAGAGCATGCTTCTATTTGTGCCTTAGTCTAAGTTACTAATAAGCACTTTTAAACAAGGCAGATCCCTGGGGCACTCCACCGAAGACCTTCCCTGCTGACCTTCTAAGTTGTCTGAGGCTGGAAAGTTGTTTCGCTCCATCTTTTTGTGGGTTCTGCTGCTCTAGAACTTGTTTAGTGTCATCATTTAAAGGTATTTGCAGGGGTTTGAAGGAGAGCTCAGGCAAGTCCCTGCCTTTACTCTGTGATATTGGCTTCACCTTTGCCTTTGATTGATTTTCTCTGAATCACTCTGCTTTGCATGTTTAACATGGCTGTTTGAAGTGAAGATTTGTATTTTTTAGCCAGCCTTTTACCTAGAATATTCTTGTGACAGCAGAATAGATAACTATGTAATAAGCCTTTCTTGTTACTAGTGAATTGGTGTAGTAACTTTAAAATTTGGCATTTGAGGTTTGTTGTTCGTCTTTCCAGTCATGTTCATCTCTTCCTGACTGCATTTTAGGATTTTCTTGGCAGAGATGTAGGAGTAGATCGCCATTTCTTTTCCCAGATCATTTTATAGATGAGAGAACTGAGGCAAACAGGGTTAAGTGACTTGCCCAGGGTCACATAAGTACTAAGTGTCTGAGGCTGGATTTGAGTATTAAAATGACTTTTCTTCTGGTATTTTTATTGCTTCTAGGATTTTTTTAACTTTAAAAGTATATAAGTGCTGAAATGCATACATGCAAAATTATGAAAACAAGTCATCTACTTAGCAGAATCAGAAGACTATACTATGTAGTATTTTAAAAAATATTTTAGGAATCTGCATTTCTTACTCCAGCATTGACCATCTTTTATGTAAAACAAGTATTATATACTCCCATGAGTTGTATGCAATAACTTTAGCATTTCTCCTACTCTCAGTATAATTTCAAAAGTTAAGTAATGCAGCCTCCACTAACAGCCTATGTAGATGCTTCATCATGGCATGAAAGTGAACCTGGCATTTTCAAAAGTTGTACTACCACAGCACAAACTCTGAGAAGTCATACCACACTAAAAGTTCTACATATGAGAACAGTGTTAAATTGTTTACCTCTGAAGTATTAATCTAGTTCACTTCAGACAGGCTTATCACGAGGAGGCTGTCCACAGTTACTTTTGGCAAAGCCATTTCTGTGTTCTATATCACTAGGGAGAATACCCACATCAGTGAATTAATAATAATCACCACATTTGGTGGTAATCGCTCAGCTAGGAGCTATAGTCGATAGCATACTGGGACTGGAGTCAGGAAGTCCTGAATTCAAATGTGCCTCAGATACTTACTAGCTGTGTGATCCTGGGAAAATCATTTAGCCCTGCTTGCCTTGGTTTCCTCATCTGTAAAATGATCCGGAGTAGGAAACAGCAAACCGCATCTGTAACTTTGCCTAGAAAATCCCCAAAGAGGCCATGAAGATTTGGACACAGCTGGAAATGATTCAACAACGTAAGCAACCACATTCCTCAGTCAGAAATGCCTTCAGTGTCCAGTTAGCCCAACTCATGGTAGAAAAAAGAATCCCCTTTAAAACTGCATCTGAAAAGTTATTATTCAGCCTAGTGATGGTAGACCTGCTGCATTGAGAGGGAGATTATTCCTTGTTTGAATTACCCTAACAAGAAGTTTTACATATACCAAACATCCTGTTCTGGTAGGCATTTATTTGTGCTAGTCATCTTGTTACTCTCTGTGATAGTGGTGTCAAGGTTGGGTACGGCTCAGTGGTATGTTATTACCATCCCTAGGATAGAGTGGTCAGCCCCCTGTATGATACTGTAGACATGGTCCCTGATGCTTTATTTTTAATCAATAAAATGTGTTTTGTTGTATTTTATAAACCACGAGTGCTTTATTTTATTTGAACCCTCCAGGCCGAATTACTGGTTTCACCTACCTTAGACCAGATATATAATAAGTTGCAAGATAAAGAGCACTGGATTTCAAGTCAGATGACCTGAGTTTGAGTCTCAGTGTGGCTAGTGACTGCATGTGTGGCCTAAGGTATGTCAGTTTCCTGAATTAGTCCTATATTTTCTCAAGAAGGGGATGTTAAATTGGATGACTTCTGCAGTCTCTTAATCTTCTAAATACATAAATCACAAATGCTTGTTGAGTTGAAATATAAATATTACATACAAATTTGCCAAAGATTTACAAAAGAAATGAATATACTATATAAAAGTGTTATCTTTTTCATTAAAAATTTGTTTATCCAGGGTTAATCACAGGCCAATTATCATATAAAACTTGATGGCACTTCTTTCTTCCCATCCCCCAAATGACTTAGGTATCATAATGAATGACCAATACTATCATTGAGTAATTAATTTAATTTCCTCAATATAACCTGAAATAATCATGTTCTGTAATAAAATTTGAGCTACATTTTTAGAGAATGTACTGCTTGGTTGACTCTTGTTCTTTTGCTCAAAGAAGACCAAAATAACATGACTACTTTGGGATCAAGGTACAGTGTGTCCCACTATGGCTGATCAGGCCAATATGGCTAGCAAAGCTCTGCAACAAATTGGGCACAAATCATCTATATGAACATTTGGAGTGCACATTTGTCTGAAGTTATGCATCTCACATTTCTGTTAAGCTACTGCAATTCTGCATTGTCCATAGAACACAACACCTTTCATGCTGCCCACACATGCCAGTTTCTCGTAGGTCTCGCAATCAATTTCAATGTTCTTCAAGGAGACCTTGCGAGTGTCCTTGTAACACTTCTTCTGACTGCACTATAAAACCTTGCTTTAAGTGTGTTCTCTGTAAAATGGTCTTTTAAGCAAACAGGTGCTTGACATTTAAACAATGTGGCCAGCCCATCAGAGTTAAGCTCTCTGCAGAAGAGTTTGAATGCTTGGCAGTTTAATTCAAGAAAGGACTTCAATGTCTGTACCTTATCTTGCCAGGTAATCTTCAGAACTTACCTAAGACAGTTCAAATGGCCACAATTCAATTTCCTGTAATAATATCGGTTTACTGTCCAGGTTTCACAGACATACAATGATGTCAGCACAATGGCTCTGTAGACCTTCAATTTGGTAGTCAGTCTAATACCTCTTCTCTCCTACACTTTCCTTCAGAATGTCCTGAACACTGAGCTAGCTCAGATAATGTTATACTAACCTCATCATCTATGTGTACATCCCTGCCAAGGTCAGTGATCTTATTCACAGCATTCAAAGTTTCTCCATTTGCTGTAACTGATGGGTTCCATGTATGGATGGTGCTGGCTGGTGGAGAACTTCTGTATCCTTCATGTTAATTGTCAGGCCAAAATTAGTTGAACTTGCAGAGAATTAATCCTTACTCTATTGCATATCAGACTTAGAGGATGCACTGAATGCTCAATCACTGTGAACAAAAGGTTGTATACCAGCTCTTCCTCCACATTATGCTTGCCTTATAGCCTTTTCAAGTTAAATAATTTACCATCAGTGCTGTAGATGACCTTGATTTCATTTTCATTTTCATTGAAGGCATCTGATAACATCACTGAAAAGATCATGCTAAAAGCATGGGAGCAAGCACACAGCCCTTCTTCATTCCATTTTTCACTGAGAAAGAGAGAGAGCATCCTCCATTATCCAAAGACCATGCAAGCATGCAGCTGTGAAACTAACATACAAGTCTAACGAACTTCTCCAATAACAAATGTTATGTACATGACTCTGTTCTGCTTCTGGAATTTATCCTGGAGTTGTCAAGCAGAAAAAGCCTTATTTACCGTTTCTCAACACTCCTGAAGTCACACTAGCTCTTGGATAGATGACCATCTTCCTGGTGAAGGATCAGTGTATTAAGGACAACTTTGGCAAGCATCTTGCCAGCAATAACTAAGAGAAAGTCCTTACTGTGATTGTCACAGGACAACGTATTTTGTTTTCCTTTATATAAACAATGGAGGCATCGTGAAATCGTGGGGGATAACCTCCACTTGCCATATAAGTTGGAAGATTTGTCACCTTTTCTATGAGCAGTGCACCCCTCACCTTATAAATCTCAGCAGGAATAGAATCAGCCCCAGGTCTTTGCCACATGAGAGGTGCCTGATGATTTTCAAAACCACTTCCTCAGTTGGAAGTTTCGTTAAAGAGGTAGTGATGTCAACCTGAGGTATATATTCAGTGGCTTCAGCATTGGTTGATGACAATCTCTTGGGAACACTATGGAAGTTTTCAACCTATCTATCTAGGATCATATCCTTATAACTAATCAATGTGGCCCCATTGACACTGAGCTTTTAAGGTGTACCATAGGTCTTTGGCCCATAAATAGCTTTCCAGACATTGTAGGAGTGTTTTGGATTGTTGCTATCAATGGAAAGCTGAATTTTGTCTGCCTTGTTACTGAGCTAAGAGTTCTGCAATCACTGAGTTTTGCTTGCCCTTTACTTTTGATGAAGTCTTCACATGATTGGGACAGACATCCCTCTAATTCACCTATGGGTTTTAAGCTTTTCAGTTACAAGATACTTTAGCACATCTGCCAAAATGGCTTACCAGGGTGTATTCACTGAGCATGCTACAGGTTCTTGAAGACACAGGTGAGAACTGGGTGACAAAGGTGGAAAGGTGGAAAGCAGCCCTGAAAATGGATTAGCAGCCCTTACACCAGAGGCACTGGTCTTCCCTGAACACCCACCTACTCCTTAGGAAGTGTTGTGAAGTATATATGTTATAAAATAACAAATATATGTCTTTTTAAAATATTTACTTTTTGATTAAAGTAATATGATTTATAAGTACCAAAATAAGTTTTGTGAAAGAAGATTTTGTAAACAATATAACAACAACCACAACCACAAAAATAATAATAACTAAAAGGTGCCTTAATAGGAGCCATGGCCCAAATCAGAAACCTTTTTATTTAAATTTGTAGGTATAAGGAGTCATATGTTGTACCAAACATTCTTTTATATTTTTTTTAAGTTTTCTTTTTCTAGAATCAATTCCTTATGCCCATCTAGTTTTACTATAATCAGTAATTCTGAGAAGTCTTGAAAACCTAGGGATGGTGGGCAAAGGGTTGCAACCTTTTCAGGCATTCCAACTTCTGCTTTTATGGAATCTTTATTATTTTCTAGCACATTTAAACATTTACATTTTTCTCTGATTTCTATATCAGGTAACTACTAGCTTACAGAAACTTGTGCAAGTAGCCTGCCAAAATGATAACATATTTTATGGAAGAAAAAAATGCAGCAAAAATCTTTTAAAAGTCTTTCTACATACATATTTCACTTTTATGGGGCAATTTCTCATTTTTATATGATAAGCTTCCTGAAAATGGACTTAATAATTATTCCTCTGGAAGCCACTTGCCCTGTGTTGATAATATGTGAAAATAGACTGTTGAAAGCTGCCTTTCCAAGAAGATGGTTCTGTTCCTAAGACCTGGAGCTTTCTTTATTTTGTATTTTTTTTAAAGCAGAAGGATGATGATAATTAAACAAGAAAAAAATTATCTGTGTTTTTTTTAAGTTCCCTAACACAATTTATAAATTATCTCTTAGTGACTTGTTTTCTTCTTGGACAAATCCATGCAATTTTTACAAATCTTATATTTTTTCCTTCTAAATGGAAATTCTAGAAACTAATATAATTTTGGTGGTTTCATTGAGCTTTGGGTGAAGACCAGTTATCATGTTCTTTACAATGATGACATTTCATTCATTATATTTATTGAATGAAATGTACAATAATATGAACATAATTGTGGATGAACTAAAATTCTGCCTTTAATCTGACTTTTTGATTTGTAAAATGCAATATACATAAATTGTATGTTCTATACCCTTGTTGGGTCACATGATGTTCTCTTTTTAAATAGAACATGATCTATATTTTAAAAAAAGATTGAAAAGGAAACATAAACAAGTAGAACAGCTTTGATACTAACAATGAATTTATTTAGTGCTTTTATAAAAAATGTGAGTGGTACATAATAAGATGCACAATTTCACATATCTCCTTTTCTGTTTAGTTTGTATATGGAAATGTTCATTTTTGTTTTAGTTTGTGAATCTCAGAACTTTTTTAAATCAAGAACTGAATTGAAATGTATATATCCAGCTAATCTTAAAATATGTTTAGACAAATGCCAATAGGTACACATAGCAGTGTACCGGATATGACATTAACAGTATAGCAGTTTTTTTATTATTATTTTACAGCCAAAGAAAATCCTTCTTTCCCTCTCCCACCCACTGAAACAAAACCAACCCCGAGTACAAATAAATAGAGAGAGATAGAGAGCCAAAAAAATGTTCTCACTGAGATAAATTACCTCCAAAGAAAATCTGTATATATCAGCTTAATAGAAGTGATTAGTAGCTACTTTGTCTTGGAAATCATCTTTTTCAATTAATACTATAGCATAAGCTCTGTAAAGAATGGAATACAGGGTCAAGAAATGAGATGTTTCCCTGAGGTCTAGTAAAATCTTCTGGTGGCTTTAGGGAACTTAGAAAACATGTATTCATTGGGTGAGGTTTTAATCTGTGCCACTGACTCAGATCTTTCTGTTTGGTGGTGGTGTAAGAAAATCAGATTATGAGTCTCTCCTGAAAATGGCAAAATGAAAGAAAACAAAAGAATGAAATTCATAACCACTCCAGGAAAGTTTTAAAAAGAATATCAGACTGAGAAACAAACAGACCTACAGACAGGCTGAAGTGAGTACATTTTGCCAACCAAGTCAGCACAAAGAGATAGAAGTCTTTGGGCATTAGTAAACCATTATAATTAGAAAAGCTAAGAGACGATTATAATCAGAATTTACTTTTGATCTTATTTTTCCTGGTCCAACTCTCCATGTAGTCTTCCCTGTGCAGAGAACTCAGGGAAAGTAACCTGGAAATACACTGCTCAGTAGGCTTCTTGAGCACAGGTGTTTGAGAGTAGACCATCCCAGAAAAGACCTGCATCTACCTGTGCTGCCCATCTCTCTGGCTGCATATGTTCCAGCAATCTTAGAACCCAGTGGTCATAAATCAAATGGATCAATGCTAAATAAACTCTCACAACTTATCCCAGAAGTTCCCAGAGTCTAGATCCAACACAGAGACCTATTTCAGGAAGACTGGAAAAAATGAGTAAACATGAGAAAACACCAAAAATAAGATTATATCACAGAGCCAGGAAGGCTGAAGACCCTAAACTAAAAGAAGAGAATAACTTCACTACATCTATAAGCAAAACCTTAAAAAAATGATGTCATAAGTTCTACTTTACAGGGTGTTCCTAAAGTTTGGACACATAGGCAAAAATGCATATTTTTAAGAAATGAATGGGGAGCGGAGCCAAGATGGTGGCTGGAAAGCAGGGACTAGCATGAGCTCCCTGCCAAGTCCCTCCAAAAACCTATAAAAATGGCTCTGAACCAATTCTAGAATGGCAGAACCCACAAAACAGCAGAGGGAAGCAAGGCTCCAGCCCAGGACAGCCTGGATAGGCTCCGGGTGAGGTCTATCCTGCACGGAGCTGGGAACAGAGTGGGGCGGAGCGGAGCAGAGCCCAGCATGAGTGGCACGGACCAATCAGACCAGGAGCTGGGCGCAGTGTGCCCTAGCGCCCTGAATCAGTGAGCTGCTGCAATTACCAGACTTCTCAACCCACAAACACCAAAGACAACAGAGAAGTTTAGTGGGAAAAGCTGCGAGAGTGGAAAGAGTTCACAATTCGGCTACCGCCTGGGGGCAGCAGAGGTGGGACAGCTACAGAAGTACATCTGCAGTTGCTTCTGGCCCCAGGCCCACCTGCTGGGAGGAATTAAGTGGTGGATCAGAGCAGGAGTACACAGCCTGCTGAAGATCTGAGTCCAGTCCGAGTTGGGGGTCCTTGGGGGAGGAGGAGTGCTAGTGTGGCAGAGCTGGCGCATCCCCCTAAGCATGGAACATAGAACTCTAAACTCTGCAAGCAGTCATACCCCACTGAAAAACTCAAGGGTCAAGTTAGTTGGCTGGGAATATGGCCAGGCAGTGAAAACGCACTCAGATTCAGTTTCAGACTTTGGATTCTTTCTTTGGTGACAAAGAAGACCAAAACATACAGACAGAAGAAGTCAACAAAGTCAAAGAGCCTACAACAAATGCCTCCAAGAAAAACATGAACTGGTCCCAGGCCATGGAAGAGCTCAAAAAGGATTTGGAAAAGCAAGTTAGAGAAGTAGAGAAAAAAATGGGAAGAGAAATGAGAAGGATGCAAGAAAACCATGAAAAACAAGTCAATGACTTCCTAAAGGAGACCCAAAAGAAATACCGAAAAATATACTGAAGAAAACAACACCTTAAAAAATACACTAACTCAAATGGCAAAAGAGCTCCAAAAAGCCAACGAGGAGAAGAATGCCTTGAAAGGCAGAATTAGCCAAATGGAAAAGGAGGTCCACAAGACCACTGAAGAAAATATTACCTTAAAAATTAGATTGGAGTAAGTGGAGGCTAGTGACTTTATGAGAAATCAAGATATTATGAAACAGAACCAAAGGAATGAAAAAATGGAAGACAATGTGAAATATCTCCTTGGAAAAACTACTGACCTGGAAAATAGATCCAAGAGAGATAATTTAAAAATTGTTGGATTACCTGAAAGCCATGATCAAAAAAAGAGCCTAGATATCATCTTTCAAAAAATTATCAAGGAGAACTGCCCTGATATTCTAGAGCCACAGGGCGAAATAGAAATTGAAAGAATCCATCAATCACCTCCTCAAGTAGATCCCAAAAAGAAATCTCCTAGGAATATTGTCACCAAATTCCAGAGCTCCCAGATCAAGGAGAAAATACTGCAAGCAGCCAGAAAGAAACAATTTGAGTATTGTGGAAACCCAATCAGAATAATCCAAGATCTGACAGCTTCTACATTAAGAGATCGAAGGGCTTGGAATACGATATTCTGGAGGTCAATGGAGCTAGGATTAAAACCAAGAATCACCCATCCAGCAAAACTGAGTATCATGCTCCAAGGCAAAATATGGATTTTCAATAAAATAGAGGACTTTCAAGCTTTCTCAGTGAAAAGACCAGAGCTGGATAGAAAATTTGACTTTCAAACACAAGAATCAAGAGAAGCATGAAAAGGTAATCAAGAAAAAGAACAAGAAAAAGAAATTGCAAGGGGCTTACTAAAGTTGAACTGTTTCATTTACATTCCTACATGGAAAGATGATGTGTATGATTCATGAGACCTCAGTATTAGGGTAGCTGAAGGGAATATGCATATACATATATATATATATATACACACATATATTTATGTATATATATATACATGTGTTTATGTATATATATATGTGTAAGTGAAAGTGTATGTATGTATATATGTATGTGGAGAGAGAGAGAGAGAGAGAGAGAGAGAGAGAGAGAGAGAGAGAGAGAGAAAGTGAGTTGAAGATGAAGGGAATCTATCTAAAAGAAATAAAATCAAATTAAGGGATGAGAGGAATATATTGAGAGAGGGAGATAGGGAGAGATAGAATGGGGCAAATTATCTCACGTAAAAGTGGCAAGGAAAAGCAGTTCTGTAGGAAGAGAAGAGAAGGCAGGTGAGGGGGGAATGAGTGAATCTTGCTCTCATCAGATTTGACCTGAGGAGGGAATACCATACATACTCAATTGGGTATCTTACCACACAGGAAAGAAGAAGGAAGAAGATAAAAAAAGGGGGGATGATAGAAGGGAGGGCAGATGGGGGTGGAGGTAATCAAAAAGAAACACTTTCGAAAGGGGACAGGGTCAAGGGAGAAAATTCAATACAGGGGGATAGGTCAGGAAGGAGCAAAATATAGTTAGTCTTTCACAACATGAGTATTGTGGAAGGATTATACATGATGATACACATGCGGCCTATGTTGAATTGCTTGACTTCTTAGGGAGGGTGGGTGGGAAGGGAAAAGGGGATAGAATTTGGAACTTAAAGTTTTAAAAGCAGATGTTCAAAAACAAAAAAAAAATTTTGCATGCAACTAGAAAATAAGATACACATGCAATGGGGAATAGAAATTTATCTTGCCCTACAAGAAAGGAAGAGAAAAGGGGATGGGAGGGGAGTGGGGTGACAGAAGGGAAGGCTGACTGGGGAGCAGGGCAACCAGAATATATGCCATCTTGGAGTGGGGGGAGGGTAGAAACGGGGAGAAAATTTGTAATTCAAACTCTTGTGAAAATCAATGCTGAAAACTAAATATATTAAATAAATAAAGAAAAAGAAAAGAAAATGAATGAAATTTTCAACAAGATTTTATTTATTTGGAATACTAACAAATAACACCTTCAATATGATTTCCATCATTTGTGATGCAAAAGATGATGCACTTTGCAAAATTCTTGTGAACTCAATGCAATAACTCCACATTGCTGTTAGTTTTAGCACATTTGCTCTTTTTGAGTTCAACAAAGTGTGTTGCATCTGTGATTTTCATTGAGTACACCTTCTCCTTTAGCATACCTCAGAAAACCAAGTCAAGGGGGGCAAGGTCTGTTAATATTCCAAATATTCAAAATATGGATTTTTCCTATGTGTCCACACTTTAGGGACACCCTGTAATTCTGGGAAGAAATGAAGTAAGAGTTTTTAAATGATCATATAAACAGAATAAGAGCTCCAAAGGAAAAAAGAGGGGAAAAAGTGCTCTAAATATGAGAAACAGGAGAGTATTTTTATAGGACATGTAAATACTTATTCATATAAAAGATTTCTAGAAATTATATTTAAGACAGATCAAAGACTTCATGAAAAAAAGAAATATTTGAAAAAAAGAGATACTTGAAAACAAACATAAAATATATGATCTTTTAGAAATAACCTCCTTGAGGGGGTGGAGTTAAGATGGCAGAGTGAAAGCAGGGACTTCCTTGAGTGCTCACCCAAACCTCTCCAAATACCTGCAAAAATGACGCTAAAATTCTAGAGCAGGAGAAAATTGCTTGCCTTACCAATGAGGGTGGCATGGGGGGGACGGGGGGAGATGGGGGAGGAAAGGAAAGAATGTAGAACTCAAAGTTTTAAAAATGCTTTCAAGTATTCCTGATTAAGAGATAATAGTTCAGTTAGATACTTTGAATTGGAAACATAGAATTGAAAAGAAACATAGAAAGGTAAATACATTTTCAGAATTGAAAAGAATTATATATTGATGAACTATTCATATTCTTATGAGTGTAAAGAAACAAGTATTGCCTCAGTAACCCAATGTCTTCAAAGGTTGTAGGAGTAAATAAGACAGAGGGCTTTGGAAGAGTATTGTTTCATTTAAGAATATTTAGAGAAAATGGAAAAAAGAAAAAAAGACATTCGCTGAGGAAGATGAGGGAGAAAGAGACAATGCCACTTAGTCTTTCACATAATCTAGATACATGAGAAGAAGACTATATAAACAAAGAGAAGGGGGTGTTGAAAATGGGCCACACATGAATCTCACTTTCATATGAAGCAAAGAGGAATTGAATATACAAACATACACTCCATAGAATTTCATGTAAAGATATATTAAATTCAACAGATTCAAGAGAGAGAAAAGGGGGGATAGGACAGAATGTAGGTTCAGGGAGTGATTAGTCATAAACAAAATAAACTCTTTTTCTGAAAGAAGAAAAATTCAGTGGAGAATAAGAAGGAAAGAAAACATAAAAACTTGTGACCAGGGAGTGGGTAAAGAGAAATTAAGAAGAGTGGAACAGAAATAGATTGTATCAAATATAGATCACTAGTGTTGAGAACATTCCTCTTTATATACTCTCTTCTTTGTAAAAAGAGCTGAGGAAAAAAAAAGAAAAGAAGTATAAAAGGAAATCAGTTAAGAAAGTGAAAATGATTTTGATTATGAATAACTAAAATCTCTTTGCCAACAGCCTCATAGCATTTGAATATGACATCTAGCTATATCAGAAAAGGTAGTGTTTTTTTATCTTGCAAGGAGATTTGGCATTACAAATAGCTCTGTGTACCAAAATACATCCCAGAATAAATTGCGCCAGCAGCTGATTATTCATGTATGAAATGTGGACATCTGCCCTTCACCCTAAAGATCTAATTGACTACTGGAGCTGTTAGTTCTATCACATATCCAGATAGAGGGAGACAAATTAATAGACTTTTGGAAAGTAACACTTCAAATTATTCCTTACAAGAAATTACCAAAGATACTTTATGGAATAATGTGCACTGGCATAGGTTTGGGTCTGACTATCTAGTAAATATTTTTATCACCAAATAGATTTTATTTTTTTCCTTCTTTGACTAAGTTTATTAGTGTTCCTTCCCCTATTCCACTGTCAGGTTTGTGCCCAAATTTATCGACAAGCTTCAAACATGTTGGTCCCTTTTTTCCACAGTTAACTTACTAATAAATTATTTATTTATTCATTTTTAGTTTTCAAAATTCACTTCTATAAGACTTTAAGTTTTAAAGTTTCTATCCCTCCATTCCCTCCCCTCTCCCCAAGGCAGAGTGCAATCTGATATAGGCTCTACATACATACATACATACATACATACATACATATATATATTCATATTAAACATTTTCACATTAGTCATGTTATAAAGAAGAATTAGAACCAATGGGAGGAACCATGAGAAAGAAGAAACAAAAGGGAGGGAGGGAGGGAGGGAAGGAGAGAGAGAGAAAAAGAGAGAAAGAGAGAGAGAGAGAGAGAGAGAGAGAGAGAGAGAGAGAGAGAGAGAGAGAGAGAGAGAGAACTCATAGTATGCTTTGATCTACATTAAGACTCCATAGTTAGTTTTCTGGATGTGGATAGTTTTTTCTGTCATGAGACCTTTGGAGTTGTCTCAGATCCTTGCATTATTGAGAAGAGGTATGTCTGTCGAAGTTGATCAACACACAATGTTACTGTTGATGTGTACAATGTTCCCCTGGTTCTGCTCACTTCAGTCAGCATCAGTTCATGTAAGTCTTTCTAGATTTTTCTGAAGTGTACCAGCTCATCATTTCTTATGGAACAATAGTATTCCATTACATTCATATACCATAACTTGTTCAGACATTCCCCAATTGATGAGCATGCCCTCAATGTCCAATTTTTGGCCCTTACAAAAAGTGCTGCTATAAATATTTTTGTACATGTGGGTCCTTTTCCCATTTTTATTATCTCTTTGGGATACAGACCTAGAAGTGGTATTGCTGGGTCAAAGAGTATACATAGTTTTATAACCTTTGGGTATAGTTCCAAATTGTTCATCAGAATGGTTGGATTAGTTCATAACTCCACCAACAATGCATTAGTGTTTTAATTTTTACACATCAATTTTTTCACATTTATTGTTTTCCTGTTTTGTCACTTTAGTCAATCTGACAGGTAAGAGGTGGTACCCCAGAGTTGTTTTGATTTTCATTTCTCTAAACAATAGTGATTTAGAGCATTTTTTTCACATGACTATAGATAGCCTTAATTTTTTCATCTGAAAATTGCTTGTTTGTATCCTTTGACCATTTTGCAATTTGGGAATGATTTGTATTCCAATAAATTTGACTCAATTCTTTATATATTTTAGAAAGGAGGCCTTTATCAGAGACACTGATTATAAAAATTGTTTCCCAGTTTTTTGCTTCCCTTCCAATCTTGGTTGCATATAAAACTTATTTAAAACAAAACTTTTTAAAAATAAACACAAATAAATCAAGATAGTCTTTTGGGGCTTCCCTAATTACATCTCAATGATGAAAAATATTTATTAAATCAATTCATTTCATTATTCACTTAGCAAGGGCTTCACTATGTGCAAATCATTCAGCTAACACTAGGGATTTAAAGTAAAACATGAGGGAAAAATTCCTTCCTCAGAGAGCCTATGTTCTGTTGAGGAACAGAGCATGTTAATAACTAAATAAAGGCAAGATAACTTAAGGAAGAAGGAAAATTTAACAACCTGGGAGGAAGAAAGCAAAGAAGGCTTTCTAAAATAAATGGTCCATGTTTAGGGCTTCAAGAAAAGATAAATATTCTTAAGCTAGAGTTTGAGGTAAGAAGGGAGTGTATTCCATGGTGGACGGTCTATGCAAAAGCAAAAAGGAGGACATGGAATGCCAAGTATGTCAGCTACTCTGGAACAAAGAGTGATTAAAAGAAAGTGCTGACTTAAAGTATCTTTGGATTATGATACTTTGGAAAATAATGATAGAAAAATGCATTCCTAAGGAGGAAAAACATTTTCTAAATATTTTTAATTTACTCTTTACAGATTAATACAAGAATATATGAGTATAAATTCATACAATAGTAAATGAGGTTATTTACAAGGCAGAAATGAAAATTTTATTTCATATGTTATATTTAGAGAAAAGAGGTATTACATAGGCTACTTGACTAGCCCAGTTTCATGTACACACTGTAAACACATGTGCACAGTGTCAAAAAAAAGTGTTAGTGGAGTTTTAGTCTAAAATTTTAAGCTATTAAAACTTAAAATACAATTTTAAACAATAATTGCTTAAAACTGTAACTTTGGGTCAACCTGTGGGTAATTATAATCCAGTTACGTGTGTGTGTGTGTGTGTGTGTGTGTGTGTGTGTGTATTGCTCCTAAAGTCTGGACGCATAGGCAAAAGTGCATGTTTTCAAGAAATGAAATGAATGAAATTTTTATTTAATTTGAATATTAAGAAATAACATCTTCAATATGATTTCCATCATTTGTGATGGAAAGGTTGATGCACTTTGCAAGATTCGCATGAACTCGATGCAATAACTCCACATTGCCATCAATTGCCTATGTGTCCAGACTTTAGGAACACCCTGGAGAGAGAAAGAGAGAGAGAGAGACAGAGAGAGACAGAGAGACAGAGAGACAGAGAGAGACAGAGACAGAGACAGATAAAGACAGAGACAGGCAGACAGAAAAACAGAGACAAAAATACATATTTACAGTTTGAAATTTAGGGTGAAACTGGATTATAACTATTACACGATCCTGAAATGGTCTCATGTGTTCTGGTATCAAAGTTAAAACAAAAAATATGGGCTTTTTTTTGTTCAGTCATTTCCATTGTGTCTGACTCTTTGTGACCTCATTCAGGGTTTTCTTGGCAAAGATACTAGAGTGGTTTACCATTTCCTTCTTCAGCTCATTTTATAGATGAGGAAACTGAGGCCAACAGGGTTAAGTGACTTGCCCAGGGTCACAGAGATAATAAGGGTCTGATGCTGGATTTAAACCCAGGTCTTCCTGACACCAAGCCCACTGCTCTAACCACTGTACCACCTAGCTGCTAGAAGTTGTTATTATGTTTAGCAGTCTAAAAGGGAACATTAACATCCAATAGAAAGAAATGGATTTAATGAAAAACAAATCAGAAAGAGATAATTAGAATTTTTAAGTAATAATACTCTAATCAAACTTTAAAAACTTAAAAGGACTAAGGAGAAAGAAAAATGTCTATTAAATACACAAAAAGGAAATTGTAAAGAGAACAGTTCAAAGGAAGGGAGAAAAATATTAGCTAAGACCCTAGGAAATTCACAAGAGACAAAATCCAAGAAAAAACAAAACTAACAAAATCCATGGCTCTCATTGTTGATAAATTCTTCAAAACGTGGGTAATGAAAATAAATTAGAGAGTTGAAATTAAGGGGACATATTTGATATGGCAGGTATCAAACTGCAAAAGCACCAGAAAATTGGTTTGGTTTTTTTAAAGTATATTTCCTTCTATTATTCCACCCAATACTTATTTCTTTATTATTTTTTCTTCTAATTTCCTGGTAATATCTTTCTTTACAGCTAGAAGGTAGAATGCAGCACACCATTGGTCAAACTGATTCCAAATGTGAACTAACTGAACACAAATTAAGGGAATTTACAGTCCACTTTTGTCTATGAAAGTCTGCCCCAATATCTTCAAACAGCATGATGTGGTCCTGAATTTTCAAAGTCTGTATCAGGGAAGTACCAACTCCTTCAGGTTCTAACGGGCTGGGAAGATTTCAAGTAAAGAGCCAAAAATGGAATGTGTGTTATTTCAGACTAGCCTCACTTAGTTTGGAGATCATTAATACTAGAACCTTTGCCACCCAGTCACTTTTTTTTTAAATCATAGGCTCTTATAATAACAGCTTAGTAAGATATTTGCTGAGGCACTGATATTTGCATTAATAGAATGAGTAGCCACACCAAAGAAGTCATGGCTCTTCTGAATTACTGAATTATTAAAATTATTCTTTATACTTTAATAAAATATCTCTTCTTTCACATGTGGCCTTGTCACAGTAGTAGCACCTCTTTTTATTCTAGAACTTGGAGTGATAGAGGATTCTGGACAGCAAATCTCTTACTATACCTTAAGAAATGTGTCAAGACTGAAGTATAGGATTTAGTCTCCTACTGTTAGGTCTGGGAACAGAAATGCACTTGATGGTAGTCTAGCCCCAGGATAGCTTTGTTTCTCCATATCAAAAAAAAAACAATAATAACCCTGAATGAAAGAAAGACAAATATCATTCTGGATCACTTTAAGCTTTGTCATTGTTTCCACAGTGACTCATCTTCTTTTGAAATATGACTGTCATCAGTAAGACTAATATAACCTTAGCTTTTGACTGACACATACAATGAGGCAGAAACAGTGAGACTCAATAAAAGTTTTCTCATTAACCAACTTGCTTGTCCTTTTCTTCACATCCACCAAATAACTTACACTGAATGATTGTGTCTTTATAACGAAGATCATTTGACTTTAAGCCAACTGCAGCCACCAGGAGTCCTAGTGTAATGTTAAGCAGAGTGGGACTATTTTACTCTTTTCTCTTTTAGAATGCTAAAGTAATCAAGTACCTTTGATTAAGTCTTGCTAGGTGCAAAGCCTCAGCCCCACACCCTTTTGCTATAGGTGTGAAGCCTTGGGGCCCTAAGAAGTATACATATACTGGGAGGTTAGCATTTTGCTTTGGGTTCTCACTCTCTGGAAGAGTGTCTGTGATTTAACCAGACCAGGCTGTGCATAGCCGCTGGAGCCCCCTGGCTTTGAAAACCCAGATGTTGGTGCCTCTCTCTCTAGTAACTATGTAATTCTTTGGTCAGACAACTAGAAGCATATTTGTTGATAACTGTCTGTTTGCTCTGTTTATATTGCCTCTGTTTATAATTTCTGTTCGTATTTTCTCTGAAATTCAAAGTGTTAGCTTTTCCTTCAATTAAGTCAATGATATATGTATGTTTAATTAAAGCAAGATTGTTAACCCCTTAAAGCTGCTTTCCTTAGAAAAGCAGATCAAAGAACCTGTGTTAGCAGCATTCATTACTGGTCTGGTTGGGTCTTTCACCCCCACAACAGCTGCTAGCAATGTTATTGTTACACCTAGACAAAATTTTGATTCTTTTCTATGATCACTTTTTCAGTTTCTTGCCTTTTCTATGACAAACTTCTCCCATCCCCTTCCTCCACCCAAGGTTCTTTGGGTATTCTTGGATTTCTATGATATTAGAGCTGCAAAGAATCTTAGAAGCATAATCAAAAATAACAGGATTTTGTATAGATAATAGACATAGCATATGGTTTGGTAATTATTGATGGTTTTGTCACCTATTTAGTAACAATAAAGCCAAGAGTTTTGCTTTTATTTCCCCCTTTACCCTTGGTAACTTCTATTCCCTTAATTACCTTCTATCTTAGTGTCTCAATGGCCTCATCTTTTGACTGATTCAAATACAGATCTATGGAGGAATATGTACTTGGTCTAATCTGACTGCTTTTCCAATCTTTAGCACCACTTATACTTCTTCTATAAGCACATCTGGAACTATGGTTTTAGAGGTCAAGTCTGATGGTTCCACCATCATAAAAGGAAGGAACAGGCTGTTAAAAAATGCTTTTGATTTTTTTTTTTCAAATCTTGGAATCATTTTCATTTTTTTTTCCTAGAGTCACTCTCATCATTCTGTTTGCAATCCCACGTCCTTTCTTGAAGAGCCTTTGTAACACTGTGCTTAATTTGACATCTTACCAACCTTTCTTTAATGTGGTTTTACTCTTCACTGCATCTATTTGCTTTATGGGACAGGACTACTCTTAATCCTTTGTCATTTTACCATATAAGAATATAGAAAAGTGTTTATGATCTAACCAAGAGTTAACTTTGGCAGCCATCTCTCTACGACAAATGAATTGGATATTTGCTGCCCAAGGGGCTTTCCTTGTTATGCTAATTAACTTCATTGGGTAAGCTGCTAAGAGAAAATATTATAGGCAGCATCACTGTCATTTCTGTTGTTCATCACTTTTAGGTTTTCATTTTTAAATAATTCAGAATTAAGTTAGTTAGATTTTATAAGGTCTTATTCCCCACCTTTTTTGTATTTTACTAAATCTGATCTTAGCTCTGAAGACCTAAATAGTCTGACAGTACAGACAGCCGATTTGGGAATAATTACCACATCAATGGCAATTCTTTTCTTGTCTAAGATCAGTATTTTTCCTAAAATCTGGGTCATAGAACTGAACATAACATTCCAGGTACATTCTTATCAGGCAGAGTGTTGTGGGAGTAATAAAGCCTGATATCTAATTTCTATTCAAGTAGTTACACCATGGTCCTTTTACTCTCTACTGAGTGATTTTCTATCTCAATCTTTCATAGCTACTCTTCCAAACCTCCCTCTCTCTTTAATTGTCCTCTCTCACCTTTCTTCTTAGAATATTAGCTTTCCTCTTACAATACTTTATTGAGAAAAACATCTCTCTCTCTCTCTCTCTCTCTCTCTCTCTCCCTCTCATACACACACACACACACACACACACACACACAATTTCTCTCTGCTATGCCACTCCTCAAAAATTCTCTTCAGTGCACCCATTCTCTCTTCCTTTGCTCTAATCTCTGAAAAAGAAATGATCCTCCCCCTTGCCTATGCTAAATATACTACTTGTGCCCTTGAGCTCATTCACTATCATCTGTTTTGAATTTCTGCTCCTTTCATTCCTTCTCTCTCAGCTTCAATCTGCCCACATCCATTCCCTAAGTAAAGTCAAGCAAAACATATTCATATATTGGCTCTGTCTGAAAATGTCTCATTCTGCACCTGTACTCCATAAAAAAATACAATGCAACAAAACACAGAAAAGTTTTGCTACCTCTTGAAGGAGTTTTTTCCAAACTCCCACAAGCAAGTATTTTATTGTTTTTTGCCTCCCCTCTTCCTTTCATTCATTTCTCAATTTCTTGCTATTTAGATTCTTACTGTACCAATCTATTTAATTTACTGTCTCTAAGGACACCAAAGAATCTGTTAACTCCTAAATCCAAAGAACTTTTCTTAGTCCTTAGCCCACTTGATGATGCACATCCTGTACTGTCATCTGCCCCCAACTACTGGGTACTTTCTCATCTTGGTTTCTGCTACACTGATCTTGTTCCCCTAGCTGTCTGCCTACTCGAGCTTATCTTAGATTATCAACCATTTTAGAGCTCAGTCTTAGACCTTCTTTTCTTCTCTTTCTACACTAAATGATTCCATCTGCTCCAATTGGTTTAAGTATCACATCTATACACAAATGACTCCCAACTCTGTACCTTTCCCTTGAACTCCAGTCCAGTTTTTGCCTCCCTCTATGGATTTCTTTACTAGTTCTGTGTTGGTATCTAGATCTATTTTATTTATTTCAACTGCTCTATCCATGAACTATCACTCCCAGAACACATCTACACTACAGATCTTAGGGGGATCCTGGCAGGAGGGAAGTGGGGTGGGTACTAATCCAAAGTCCTCCATGGAAGGAGGGGAAAAATGAACATGAGGTCAAGTAACAGATGAGAACTCCTGCCTACAAGTTCAGTCCATGGACTAAGCCAGCATGAGTCAAGTTTCTTCCTCTGTGGTAGCTATCAATCTTTTGACTCATCTATTCACATTATAATCTGATTCTGGTCCTAATGGCTTCTCTACTGGACTCTTTCAATACTCTTTTTTTTTTAGAAGGATTAAGAAATGCTTCTTTTTTTTAACTTCGCATTGAGTTAATTTATGCACTAGTCAAGTTGTGGAGAAGAATTATGACCAATGGAATGAATCATGAGAAAGAAGAAACAGAACCAAAAAAAACCCCCAAAAATAAAAGAGAAGCAAAAAAGGCAAGCAAGTAGTGCACCACGATCTGTATTCAAACTTCACAGTTCTTTCTTTGGATGAAGATAGCATTCTCCATCGTGAGTCCCCTGGAGTTGTCCTTGCACCTTAGGTTGCTGAGAAGAGTGCAGTATGTCAGGGTTGGTCCTCACAGAATCCATATATCTGTGGCTGTGCACAACGTTCTCCTGGCTCTGCTCTGCTCACTCAGTATTATGTTGTGTAGGTTTTTCCAGGTTGTTACGAGGTCTGCATCATCCCCGTTTCTTATGGCACAATAGTATTCCATCACCTTCATATACCACAGCTTGTTCAGCCATTCCCCAATTGATGGGCATCCCTTTGATTTCCAATTCTTGGCTACCACAAAAAGAGCTGCTATAAATATCCTTGTACATATGGGTCCTTTTCCCGCTTGTGTGATTTCTTTGGGATACAACCTTAGAAGTGGTATTGCTGGGTCAAAGGGTATGAACATATCTATAGCCCTTTGGCCATAGTTCCAAACTGCTCTCCAAAATGGCTGGATCAGCTCACAACTCCACCAGCAATGTAACAATGTTCCAATTTCCCCACATCCTTTCCAGCATTTATCATTTTCCTGTTTTGTTATTTTAGCCAATCTGACAGGATAGATGTGGTATCTAAGAGTTGTTTTGATTTGCATTTCTCTAATCAGTAGTGATCCAGAGCATTTTTTCATATATATCTATATCTATCTATATCTAAAGATAGCTTTAATTTCTTCCTCTGAAAACTGCCTGTTCATATCCTTTGACCATTTTTCAATTGGGGAATGGCTTGTATTCCTATATATTTGGCTCATTTCCCTGTATATTTTAGAAATGAGGCCTTTATCAGAGAGACTAGTTGCAAAGATTTTCTCCCAATTTTCTGCTTCCCTCCTAATTCTTGTTACATTGGCTTTTTTTGTACAAAAACATTTCAATTTGACATAATCAAAATTATCCATTTTGCATTTTGTAATGCTCTCTATCTCTTGTTGGGTCATGAATTCTTTACTTTTCCATAAATCTGATAAGTAAACTGTTCCTTGCTTTCCCAAATTATTTATAGTATCAGCTTTTACTCCTAAATCATGAACCCATTTTGACTTTATTTTGGTGTATGGTGTATGATATTGGTCTATGCCCAGTTTCTGGCCTACCATTTTCCAATTTTCCCAACAGTTTTTGTGAAATAGTGAATTATTAGCCCAGAAGCTGGCCTCTTTGGGTTTATCAAAGAGTAGATTGCTAAACTTGTTAATTTCTCCTACTTGTGTACCTATCCTATTCCACTGATCCACACCCCTGTTTCTTAACCAGTACCAGGCAGTTTTGATGACTGCTGCTGTGTAGTACAGTTTAATATCTGGTGTGGCTAAGCCGCCTTCTCTAGCATGTCTTTTCATTAATACTCTAGATACTCTAGAACTCTTGTTTTTCCAAATGAATTTTGTTATTATTTTGTCCAGCTCAGTAAAATAATTTTTTGGTAGTTTGATTGGTATGGCACTGAATAGATAAATTTAGATAAAATTGTCATTTTTATTATATTAGCTCGGCCTAACCATGAGCAACTGATATTTTTCCATTTATTTAGATCTGATTTTATTCGCGTGAAAAGTGTTTCATAGTTATGTTCATATAGGCCCTGGGTTTGTCTTGGCAAATACACTCCCAAATATTTTATAGTGGCTTCAGTAACTTTTTATGGAATTTCTCTTTCTATCTCTTGCTGTTGGGCTTTGTCAGTAATGTATAGGAATGCTGAGGATTTATGTGGGTTTATTTTATATCCTGCAACTTTTCTAAAGTTGTTTATTATTTCAAGTAGTTTTTTACTTCATTCTCTAGGATTCTCTAGATAAATCATCATATCATCTGCAAAAAGTGATAATTTAGTTTCTTCTTTTCCTATTCTAATTCCTTCAATTTCTTTTTCTTCTCTTATTGCTACAGCTAATGTTTCTAGTACCAAATTGAATAATAGGGGTGATAATGGACATCCTTGTTTCACCCCTGATCTTATTGGGAATGCATCTAGTTTATCCCCATTACAAATAATGCTTGTGGATGGTTTTAGGTACATGCTATTTATAATTTTAAGGAAGGTTCCATTTATTCCTATGCTTTCTAGTGTTTTTAATAGGAATGGGTGTTGTACTTTGTCAAAGGCTTTTTCTGCATTTATTGAGATGATCATATGGTTTCTGCTAGTTTTGTTGTTGATATGGTCAATTATGCTAATAGTTTTCCTAATATTGAACCAGCCTTGCATTCCTGGAATAAATCCTACCTGGTCATAGTGTATTATTCTCGTGATGAGTTGCTGCAATCTTTTTGCTAATATTTTATTTAAAATTTTTGCATCAATATTCATTAGAGAAATTGGTCTATAATTTTCTTTCTCTGTTTTGACTCTACCTGTTTTGGGTATTAGTACCATATTTGTGTCATAAAAAGAATTTGGTAGGACTCCTTCTTCACCTATTTTCCCAAATAGTCTACAAAGTATTGGAATTAGTTGTTCTTTAAATGTTTGATAGAATTCACATGTAAAACCATCTGGCCCTGGAGATTTTTTCCTAGGGAGTTCATTGATGGCCTGCTCAATTTCTTTTTCTGATATGGGGTCATTAAGAAATTTCACTTCCTTCTCTGTTAGCCTGGGCAGTTTATGTTTTTATAGATATTCATCCATATCTCTAAGGTTGTCAAATTTATGGGCATACAGTTGGGCAAAATAATTCCTAATTATTGTTTTGATTTCCTCTTCATTAGAGGTGACCTCACCCTTTTCATTTTTGATACTGGTAATTTGATTTTCTTCTTTCTTTTTTTTAATCAAATTGGCCAAAGGTTTATCAATTTTATTGGTTTTTTCATAAAACCAGCTCTTTGTTTTATTTATTAATTCAATAGTTTTCTTGGTTTCAATTTTATTAATCTCTCCTTTGATTTTCATTATTTCTAATTTGGTATTTAATTGGGGGTTTTCAATTTGCTCTTTTTCTAGCTTTTTCAGCTGTATGCCCAGATCATTGATCTCCTTTTTCCCTATTTTATTCATGTAAGCATTTAGGGACATGAAACTTCCCCTAAGAACTGCTTTTGCTGCATCCCATAAGTTCTGGTATGTTGTTTCATTATTGTCATTCTCTTGAATGAAGTTATTAATTGTTTCTCTGATTTGTTCTTTGGCCCACTCATTCTTTAGAATTAAATAATTTAATTTCCAATTAGTTTTTAGCTTATTTTTCCATGGTACTTTATTAAAAATGATTCTTATTGCATCACGATCTGAAAAGGATGCATTGACTACTTCTGCTTTCTGCACTGGATTGTGAGGTTTTTATGCCCTAGAACATGGTCAGTTTTTGAGTATGTGCCATGTACTTTTGAGAAGAAAGTATATTCCCTTTTATTCCCATTCAGTTTTCTCCAGAGGTCTATCATATGTGCCTTTTCTAAAATTCTGTTTACCTCCTTAACTTTTTTTTATTTATTTTGAAGTTAGATTTAACAAGTTCAGAAAGGGGGAGGTTGAGGTCTCCCAATATTATAGTTTTGCTGTCTATTTCTTCCGTAACTGTCTTAACCTCTCCTCTAAGAATTTGTACACCTTACCATTTGGTGCATAAATGTTAAGCAATGATATTGCTTCATTGTTTATGGTGCCTTTTAGCAGGATATAATGTCCTTCCTTATCTCTTTTAATTAAATCTATCTTTACTTTTGCTTTGTCTGAGATTAGGATTGCTACACCTGCTTTTTTTACTTTAGGTGAGGCACAAAATATTTTACTCCAGCCTTTTACCTTTACCCTATGTGTATCCCCCTGTTTCAAATGCGTTTCTTGTAAACAGCATATTGTAGGATTATGGTTTTTAATTCACTCTGCTATCTGCTTCTGTATTGTGAGAATGTTCATCCCCTGAACGTTCAGGGTTATGATTTCTATCTGTGTCTTTTTCTCCATCCTAATTACCCCTGTTTATGCTTTTATTTCTCCCTTTCCCCTTCTCCTCCTCAACAAAGTTTTGCTTTTGACCGCCGCTTTCCTCAGTTAACCCTCCCTCTTTATTCCCCTCCCTTATCTTACCATTACCCACTTGCTACTTCTCCTCTCCCTTCTGACCACCCCCTCCCTTTTTCCCCCCTTAGCCTCCCACTTCCTGTAGGACAAGTTACATTTCTAAACCTATCAGAGTATGTTATTCCCTTCTTGAACTAGATCAGGTGACAGTAAAGCTCAAATACTGCTCTTCTCCCTCCCTTCTTTCCCTCTACTATAATAGGTTTTTGTGCCACTTCATTTGGTGTAATTTACCCTTTTCTACTACCTCCTTACCGCTTCCCTCATAGCCCTCCCTTTATATCTCTTACTTATATTTTATATCTTTACATCAGTTAATTTATACAGGCATTCACAACCTATGTATATCCCTTTCAATTGTCATAATAGCTGTACCATTCTCAAGAATGACTTATATATGTGTGTGTGTGTGTGTGTGTATATATATATGTATATATATATATATATATATACATATATATGTGTGTGTGTGTGTGTATGTATGTGTATATATATATGTATATATAACATACAAAAGATGATATAACCCCACATAAACATGTAAACAACCTGCCCTTATTGGTTAATAAGGTTTGTGGGGTTTTTCTCCCTGGTTATCTTTTTATGTCTCTCTTGAGTTTTGTATTTGGAGATCAAATTTTCCATTGAGTTCTGGCCTTTTCATCAGGAAGGTCTGGAATTCCCTTATTTCATTGAATGTCCATCGCCTTGCCTGGAAAATTATGCTTAGTTTTGCTGGGTAGTTGATCCTTGGTTGTAGTCCCAGCTCCTTTGCCCTTCGGAATATCATATTCCAATTTCTCCTGTCTTTTAATGTGGAAGCTGAGAGATCCTGTGTGATCCTGACTGTAGTTCCACGATATTTGAATTGCTTCTTTTTGGCTGCTTGCAGTATTTTCTCCTTGAGTTTATAGCTCTGAAATTTGGCTATAATATTTCTTGGTGTTTTCAGTTTGGGATCTCTTTCAGGGGGTGATCGGTGAATTCTTTCAATGACTATTTTGCCCTCTGGTTCTAGGGCCTCTGGGCAGTTGTCTTTGATAATTTCTTCAAAGATGCTGTCAAGGCTCTTTTTTTCATCGTGGATTTCCAGTAGACCAATAACTCTTAAATTGTCTCTCCTGGATCTATTTTCCAGGTCAGTTGTTTTGCCAATCAGATATTTCACATTTTTTTCTATTTTTTCATTCTTTACATTTTGTTTTATTACTTCTTGGTGCCTCATAGATTCATTAGCTTCCACTTGCTCAAGTCTAATTTTTAATGAGTTAGTGTTTACATTTTGCTTTTGAGTCTCCTTTTCCAATTGGTTGATTTTGCCTCTCAGGGTGTCCTTTTCTCTCTCTAGATTCTGAATCTCCATAGCCATTTCGCCAATCTTATTCTTTAGGGACTTGATTTCATCAGTGGATTTTTTTCCCTTTTTTCCATTTTTTCCATATTTTCTTTTAGCTCCCTAATTTGGTCTTTAAAATCCTCCTTTAGCTCTTCCAGCAGTGCTTTTTTGGGCTTAAGACCAGTTCATATTACCTTTTGAGGTATCTTTACTTTCCTCTTGCATATTTGTATTTTGATCCTGCCTGTCTCCATAAAAAGAATCTATTGTCCTCGGTTTTTTTGTGTTCTTCTTCATGTTGGTTTGCCTTTTGCTGGCTTTACAAGGAATTTCTATCTGTGGGCCTCAGGGCTTTCTGTCCCAGCTTTCTTAGTCTGGGGGTTGTGAGTTTAGAATTATAACCTTCTGTTTCCTGAGGTGTGGGGGAGGGGTCTGGCTCCCTGGTGTCTCACTCCCTGTGGGTGCTCTCTGGCACTTGCTTTTCAGCAATGGTCTCAGCTGTTTGTTGTTTGAGCTGATGTCTGGCACTTCCCCTGGGGGAGCGAGGTTACGTCTGGGCTCCTGGCGTTGACCCCTGCTGACTCTGCCCCTATGGGACTAACAAACTTCTGCTATTTGACCACTGAAGCCCCACTACTTTCTGCTCAGTTCCAGCATTCTTTTTTTTTCCCCCGAGGGATTCTCTGGTTGGGGAGGGGAGGGATTAGAGCTGTTTACCTGGACGTTAAGAACTCCCGGAAGTTCAGGAAGCGGCGTTCAATATGTTTGGGCTGCAAACTTCTGGAGATGGTGTTTCATGGGTGGTGTTGCGCTGCCTCTTGTCACTTCCACAGACTGCCGTCCTGTGTTGGGAGTCCTGGGGATCTCCGCTGGTTTCGGGCGCCCAGCTTTCTCCCAGCCCGTCTCCCACGTGGACTTCCTGGCCAGCCACTTCCACTTTGGTCTGGAGCAGCTCCACACCGAGCACTCTCTGAGCCTACAGGTTCGTGCCTCCGGCCTTTCAGACTCTCCCGGCTTGGAAATTTGCCCCATGCAGACTGCTCGCAGTTTCTGACTCTCTCAAATCTGCTCAAATTCACTTTTTTATAGGAATCTGACAGACCTTGTGAGAGAGCTCCGGTAAGACGCTGCCTTCATGCGGCCATCTTGGCTCCATCCCCTAAGAAAAATCTCAATACTCTTTTTCTAAAAAATATGTTTATTTATTTTTATTTTTCACCATTCACTTGCATAAGATTTTGAGTTCCAAATTTTATCGCCATCCCTCCTCTCCCCACACCCTAAAACAGTGTGCAATCTTATACAGGCTATATATATATATATATATATATATATATATATATATATATATATCCATTAAACTTATTTTCACATTAGTCATGTTGTTAAGAATTAGAACCAATGGGAGAAACCATGAGAAAAAAACAAACAGGAGAGAGAGAGAGAGAGAGAGAGAGAGAGAGAGAGAGAGAGAGAGAGAGAGATGCAAATAGTATGCTTTGATCTGCGTTTAGATTCCATAGTTCTTTTTCTGGAGGTGCATAGCCTTTTCAATCATGAGTCGTTTAGAGTTGTCTTAGATCCTTACATTGCTAAGAAGATACAAGTCTATCAAAGTTACTTATCTCACAATGTTGCTGTTACTGTGTAAAATGTTCTTCTGGTTCTGCTCGCTTCACTCAGCATCATTTCATGTAAGTCTTTCCAGGTTTTTCTGAAGTCCATCTGCTCATCATTTCTTATTGAACAATATCATTCCATTCCATTCATATACTATAGCTTGTTCAGCCATTCTTCTTTCAATACTCTTAATTGTTCCTCCTTCCTCTAGTTATCTACTCTCTCCAATCCAACCTCAACACAAGTACCAAAGTGATCCTCTTGAAGCACAAGTCAAATAATGGCAGTTGCCTTTATTACCTCTAAGACTCAATATAGCCTCCTCTGTTAGGCATTTAAAGCTCTTTACTATCAACTTTACAGGCTTATTATACATTACTCTCTGCTATGCATTCTGTGACCCAGCCTTCTTTCTCTGCACAAAACATTCCATCTCTTCAAACTGAGTCTTTGAACAAGCTGTCTCTCATTCCTGGAATGTATGTCTACCTTTTATTCACTTCTTGGAATTTCCTTTAAAATTTTCTTTAAAATACAGCTCAAATAACATCTCTTGCAAGGTCCCTATATCTTCTATAATAAATATTCCTTTTTAAGATTTTTAAAAATCATTCACTAAATGGCATCTAATAAAGAGGTAAGAGTAGAGAATGAGCAAGTGGGTCAGTTAAACACAGGGTTTTTTTTTTATTCTTTAATTTTCGGACTGGACAATGCTCCTCAATGAGGATACTGAACAGCATAGCGTGCATGAAATGTCAGGTAATATTTTTTTTCTGACATAGGCAGCTTCTGTACTATGCCTAAACAAGCGATCAAAAGAAGGAAAAAAAATACTAGAACTCATTGTTTGTTGTTTTATAGACGAAATAAAATAATAATTACTGACATTTTCCTCCCTAATCTTCCATTGGTTATTAACATTATAATACTATAGTGAAGTACAAAATAGCTGATGGATATTTAAAAAACACTAAAACAAAAAAGGATGATATATTCAAGATGATATTAAAGAGACTTGAATAATGCCACATGCTGTTATTTATTATTTAGCATCTACCTTACAGTATTGTTGTGATAATCAAATGAAATTATGTTTATAAAGCACTTCATTAAGTATAAAGCTATATATTAATATTTATGTTGTTGTTGTTAAAATATTTCTTTGACCTCTTCTTCTTTACATTCTGATTAACCTTTCCTTTTTTAAAAAATGTATTTTAGTTTCCAACATTCGTTTCCACAAGATTTTGAGTTATAAATTTTCTCCCCATCTCTATCCTCCCCACCACCACAAGATGGCATGTATTCTGATTGCCCTTTATCCCTAACTCCCCTTCCTGCTATCACACCACCCACCCATCCTCTTCCCTCTTACTATCTTGTAGAGCCAGATAGATTTCTCTACCCCATTGCCTGTGTATCTTATTTCCCAGTCACATGTAAAAGCAATTTTGAAACATTTGTTTTTAGAACTTTTAAATCCAAATTCTCTCCCTTCTTCCTTCCCCACTCAGCCTCCTTGAGAAAGCAAGCAATTCAATATAGACTATACATGTACCATTATGCAAAACACTTCCTTAATAGTCATGTTGTGAAAGACTAACTACATTTCCCACCATCCTATCCCACCCCTTTTATTCGGTTTCCTCTTTTGACCCTGTCACTTTTCAAAAGTGTTTGCTTTTGACTACCTCCTCCCCCAATCTGCCCTCCATTCTGTCATGTCGCCCCTTATCCCAGTCCCCGCGACTTTCCTGTAGGGAAAGATACACAATTGAGTGTGTATGTTATTCCCTCCTTAAGCCAAATCTGATGGGAGTAAGGTTCACTCATTCCCTTTTACCTACCCCATCTTCTGTTCCACTATAACAGCTTTTTCTTGCCACGTTTTGTGAGATAATTTACCCCATTCTATAATTTACCCATTCTCCTCCCAATATATTCCTCTCTCACCCCTTAATTTTATTTTTTTAGATATCCTCCTTTCGTATTCAACTCACCCTGTGCCCTCTGTCTGTTATATATGCATATATATGTATATACATACATATGTATTTGTATGTATATATGCATATACCCGCATATATAAATACATACATATACATATATGTATGTATGTATGTGTGTGTATATATATATGAATATTCCTATTCCTTTGAACAGCCCTAATACTGAGAAAGATCTCATGAGTTACAAATATCATTTTTCCATGTAGGAATGTAAACAGCTCAACTTTAGTAAGTCCCTTATGCTTTCTCTTTCCTGTTTACCTTTTCATGCTCCTCTTGATTCTTGTACTTCAAAGTCAAGTTTTCTATTTAGCTCTGGTCTTTTCATCAAGAATGTTTGAAAGTCCTCTATTTCACTGAAAGTCCATTTTTTCCTGAAGTATTATATTCAGTTTTGCCAGGTAGGTGATTCTTGGTTTTAGTCCCAACTCACTTGAACTCCGGAATATTATATTCAAACCTCTTTGATCCTTTGGTGTAGAAGCTGCTAAATCTTATGTTATCCTGATTGTGTTTCCACAATAGTCAAATTGTTTCTTTCTGGCTGCTTGCAATATTTTCTCCCTGACCTGGGAACTCTGGAATTTGGCCACAATATTCCTAGGAGTTTTGTTTTGGGGATCGTTTTCAAGAGAGATCAGTGGCTTCTTTCAATTTCTATTTTACCCTCTGGTTCTAGAATATCAGGGGTTTTTTTCTTGATAATTTCTTGAAAGATGATGTCTTGGCTCTTTTTTTGACCATGGCTTTCATGTAGTCCAACAATTCTTAAATTATCTCTCCTGGATCTATTCTCCAGGTCAGTGGTTTTTCCAATGAGATATTTCACATTCTCTTCCATTTTTTTTCATTCTTTTGGTACTATTTTATTTCTTGATTTCTCATAAATTCACTAGCTTCCACTTGCTCCATTCTAATTTTTAAGGAATTATTTTCTTTGGTGAGCTCTTGTACCTCCTTTTCATTGGGCTAATTCTGTCTTTTTAGGCACTCTTCTCCTCATTAGTTTTTTGCACCTCTTGACATTTGGGTTAGTCTATTTTAAGGTGTTATTTTCTTCAGTATTTTGGGGGGTCTCCTTTAGCAAGCTATTGACTCATTTTTCATGATTTTCTTGCATCACTCCCATTTCTCTTCCCAGTTTTTCCTCTACTTCTCTTACTTGATTTTCCAAATCCTTTTTGAGCTCTTCCATGGCCTGAGACCAATTCATGTTATTCTTGGAGGCTTTTGATGTAGGATCTTTGACTTTGCTGACTTGTTCTCCCTCTATGTTTTGATCATCTATGTCACCAAAGTAAGATTCTATAGTCTGAGTCTTGTTATGCTGTCTGATCATTTTTGCAGCCAATAACTTGATTTTTGTGCTCTTTGCAAGGAAAAACTGCTTCTAGAGTAGAGAGTGCTCTGTCCCAAGTTTTAGGGGTTATGCACTGCTGTTTTCAGAGCTACTTCTAGGCACCTGTAAATTTTCAGTTCTTCTGAGGTGGTGTGATCCAGTGAGAGGTGTTTACTCCTCTCCTGGCCTGTGCTCTGGTCTGTGAGTGACCTCAAGCACTCTTCTCTGCTGTGTAACTAGCAGGAGGACTCCCTCTCCACAGCCATTACAAACTCTGCCATATCAGTACTCCTCCTCTCCCAAGGAGCACCAACCAGGTCTGCTACCGAGATCCAAGCAGGGCAAATCAAGAGAATCCTGCCACAATGCCAGCAAAGAGATCCCCAAACTCTCATTCTGGTCAGCTGCTGGATTCCCCCCTGTCTGTGAGCCTGGAGCTCCGGAAGCAGCTGTACCTGCTGCTGCTGCCTCTGGTGCTACTTCTGCTGCTGTATCCACCCCTGCTGCCCTGGGGCTGGGGCTAGACCTGGCCCTTTTGTCACCCAGGTCCAACAGTTTTCCCACTGACCTGCTATGTTGTCTTTGGCATTTATGGGTGAGAAGTCTGGAAACCACCACAGCTCAGTCATTCAGGACCCTGATGCCTCCTCTGCCTGGTCTGCTTCAGCCTGGCCTGGCCTGTTGCCACCCATGCTGGGCTGCACTCTGCTCCCAGCACAGTGTGATAGACCCTTCCTAGAAACCATCCAGGCCATCTCAGGCTGAAGACTTGTTTCATTCTATCATCCTGTGGGTTCTATAGCTCTAGAAGTTGTTTGGAGTCATTTTTTACAGGTGTTTGGAGGATTTGGGGGAGAGCTCAAGTGAGTCCCTGTTTTCACTCCTCCATTTTGGCTCAACCTTTCTTCTTTAGGATTGAATATCCTACCTTTTCTCTCTGAATTGTACCTCCAACTGTCTATTAAATATCTCAAACTGAATAGCTCTAAATTTCTGAGGTTCAATATATACAAAACAGAATTCACCATCTTACACACACACACACACACACACACACACACACACACACACACACACACTTACAAATTTTCATACTACTGTCAAGGATACAACTATACTTTTAGTCACCCAAACTTGCAAACTCAGTAGACTCTTTTACTCTCCACTCTCATTCACCCTATATATTCCATCTTTTGACAAATCGTGTAGTTTCTACCATCACACTTCTCATAGATGTACCCTCCTCTTCACTCATACAGTCAAAACCCTAATTCAATTACTTAAACTATTGCAACAGTCTTATAAAGATCTTTTGGCCTCACCTCTCCCTCTTCTGAGCTGTCCTCCATTCGGATGCTATACTGATTTTTCTAAAGCATTTCTAAACCATTCTAAAGCATCTAAAACAATTATATAAAGCCTCCTAAATGTCTCATTACAGTATTCAGTAGCAGACTAGGTCAAAAAGTATCCATTTCTACAACATATTAATCAATCAGATGGGAAGTGATAAAAAGGGTCAATTAGATAACTTGCTTCTTAACTATCATAAAAAGAAACAAAACTTTTAATTGTCTGAATTAACTACATATGTTCCCATAACATAGGTTTAGCCTAAATTTCAGTTGTCAGACAGTATTTGATTCAATGCTTGTACAATGACATATCAGATTGTACCCTGCCTATGACTCATCATGGCAATAAAGAGGGAAAAAGTTTATCATGTATGAAAATAAAAACAATTATGGGTCACCGAGTAAGGACAACAGATTTCCTAAGAGAAAAATTAAGCTTTTCAATGCTAAGTCATGGAAATCAATTTTTCTTGGGCAAATCAGGGTAGGAAGAGTGTTTGAGGAAGAGAAGGTACCAAAGAATTCTTATAAAATATTCATTTCTTTTTTCTATCTATCGCTTTACCCTCGGATTTGGATGTAGATACAAGAAAAGAATCATGTAAACAGGGAGTACAGAAGGAATCTACTTGTGCAAAAGCGTTATGCCTAAAAGGTAATAGGAATCCTCTTTAAGAAGGAAAAGATGTATCTAGAATGAAAGAGGATTTTCTCTGGAATGTATAGATAGCCATTCATCCTCATTTCACTGGAATTACCAATGCAGTTTACTCTATTGATTCCCTTGCAGACTGTATATTACCGGTGTATTTCCTTCAATTTATCAGACTCTTGGGCTAGGCATTGAATTTAGAAATGGATCTTTTTTATCTGCTGTAGTTTTAGAAGAGTTTTCATGTTTTAAAGGATGCCTAGAGCTAAATTTATGCTCAATGAATACTAACTTCATAGGAATTTTTAAAAATCTTTCTTTAAAATTATAACTAAAGCAATACTATATGGTGCCAAAATAATCAGTTATAAACTGAATACTTGTCAAATTGGTGTTCACCTACCATAGATATGCACCTGACTAAAGAGGACAAACTTCCCAGATAAATAATCAGCACTCATCAGTCCAATATGCATATAATGCCTATTTTTAAAAGGCTATCCTACTACGGCTTTAGAACATATTTCTGTTTCTTTAAGAATGAGAGAAGCTTGAAGAATAGTAACTTAATTGTAATTCTACACAAAGAGAGAGAGAGAGAGAGAGTTAATGGAGATAATTTGAGAGAAACCATGGATATTTAGATATAAGAAAAACAAGGTAAAAAAGATAAATAATTTCAGATGTAAATAGCTATGTCTTAAATATAATAGATTAAAAATATTGCATGCATATATGAAAGAGAAAGAGGTTGAGGAGGAAAACATGTATCTTGATGGAACTGTATTTTTGAAAAGAGAATTAAGAGAATTCTTGATGAGACTTTAACAGATATCCTGAGTGAATTGAATGGTAGAATTATGTTTCCAGAATTAAGAAGTCATGTGCAGTTACAGTGATGTTTTAAGGTGACTCTAAAGCCTTCTCTTAGTAAAAACATTGCAAATAATTCTATATGAATTTGTGGATTTTTAATACATTATTAATTACTTGCATAGTCTATAAGCTTAAACATTTATTTAATCATGCAGAATTTGGAGGTTATAGACAAATATAAGCAACAACTTTGGGGGAAAAGATTTTTCCAGTATATTTAAGGATAATGTTTAATAAATAGAGATGTTATTTCAAAGTTTAAATAATTAATTACAGAGGCCTTACAATGTAATAATTAATAAAGAATTAAACAAGCATGCTTTTGAACTAAAAATGATAAGAATGAATATGGTAATGAGTCAAGTAGCAGGCTGAGGGTTGACCTATAACTAAATGTTGTAACTAAACTCATTTTGGGAAGTTAAAAATTATTCCCTGAGCTTTTTTTTTCTTAAGACAAAGATTTCCTTTGCCAGGAATGTCCATTCCATACAAGGCAGGTCAAAAACTTGGAAAAATGTCATCAAACAGAAAAGCACTCAATCACTATATACCTGGTACTCTGCAAGATTTTAGGGATACAGAGACAAACCTAAACCAGTTCCTGTCCTCAAAGAACTTATAATACAGCAGAAGCAGATAGCAGATATGAATAAAGGTGGAGACAAAATAAATACTAGGTAATCTGAAGTGGGAAGGTGCTAGTAGTTTGAAAGATCAGGAAAGTTTTTGTATGGAAGGTAGCCGGAGAACTTAGCCTTGAAAGAAACTAGGGATTCTAAGAGGTGGAGGTGAGGGAGGGCAGGGTACATTCCAGTAATGAGGAAATGATCAGCCAATCGTTAAACATTTATTAAGCAAAAGATAATCCTTGCCTTCAAGGAGTTTAAAAACCTAATGGAGGAGACAAAATGAGAACAAATATATACAAAGCAAGTTATTAAGAGGATAAATAGGAAATAATTAAAAGAGAGAAAGCACTGGAATTAAGAGGGGTTAGGGAAGGCTGCTTGGAGAAGTTGAGGTTTTAGCTGGGACTTAAAGGAGGCCAGGGATACCAGTAGTGCAGAGGAGGAGGGAGAACATTCCAGGCAAGGTGGGCAGCCAGAGAAAATGAATGGAACCAAAAGATGGAATGTCTTGTTTTTGGAACAGCCAGGAGGCTAAGGTTACTGAATGAAAGAGTAATCATCTGGGAGTGAGGTATAAAAAGATTGGAAAGGCAGGAGGGGCTAGGTTATGAAGGGCTTTGAATGCCAAACAGAGTCTTTTGTATTTGCTCCTGGAGGCAACAGGGAGCCACTGGAGTTTATTGAGTAGAGAACTAACAAAGGCAGACCTGTATTTTAGGAAAATCACTTTGGTGGATGAATGGAGAATGTATTAGATTGAAGAAAGAATTGAAGCAGGTGATAAGGGGATTTGGGATTCAAGAGAGGAGGACTGCATAGAGTTGAACCGGTTCATCAAAGATTCAATATAAGGAAAATTGTAGAGAGTGGATAGTGGAGTGGAGATGACCTGGGAGATAATTTAGAGGTAAAGGTGTTAGAGGTCATGATGAGGATGAAAAGTAAGGCAATCTAAGAGTATTTAGGCTAACCAGAAAGAGAAGGGTTGCTTATGATCTGGGGCAATATTAAGTAAATTAAAGATTGACATGTTTTTAGATTTATGTGTAATTTATTGTCAATACTACCATAGATTATTGCATTTATGTTATAGCATCATAAAACATGCAACATGGCATATAGGAAAGATAACTGAACAATCCTAAAATGTGTTTAAGGGGGCAAATATTCAAAATACACAGAAGAGATCCTAGGAATCACTGAGGGAAAGGAACTGGCAACCAGGGGGATAGGGAAAGCTAAATTAACCAAAAAACCAAGAGGAAAACAAATTTCTAAAATTAAAATTGAGAGGGGTAGGCACAAAGAGTAGTGAAAAATATAGCAAACATATTACTATAGTGAGACTGAGATTTTCACTGTCCAAAAAACAGTACCACACTTAAACTTTGCTCTGGACATGTATGCATAAAAAGGCAAAAACGGAAGATGTCAGCAAAGAAATACCATTCCTCAGCTTGCCTTTCGAAGTCTATCAAAGTCATTTACAGCCAAGTTGAAGAGAGGCTTGTGCATGAGTAAGATTGTGGCAAACCAAAGTTTGATAGTTTTCTCTAACAGAAAGCTTTGTTATCCACCCAGACAGAAGATTCAGAAAGTAGTCTTAATCAACTTAGGGATACTTTGCCTGACTCTTATTACCCAAGTGTGGTACTTGATTAAAGAAATGCTAGTCTTTTGACAATTAGAAATTCTAGCCACTTTATCCTAATTGACTGAAGCTGACTGAGATGCCTTGTCTTGTGAAGAAGAAGGAGGAGAAGGAGAGCAAGAACAAAACTAACAAGAACAAGAAGAAGGAGAAAGAGGAGAAGGAGGAGGAGGAGGAGGAGGAAGAGAGATCTTAATTAATTGGACTGTGAGCTCCTTGAAAGCAAGAACTATTTTTTTGCCTTTATAATTCCAGCATTTAGAACAGGGCCTAGTACATAATAGGTGCTTAATAAATGCTTTTTGATTAATTGACTCAACCCTATGCCTGGCTTGTCATAAGACATAAACATGGAGAAGTTGATTAAACAGTTAGAAAATGATGTGAAATGTAAAGTGCCTGTTAAGCAGTCTCACAAACTGCTTTGTGTTCTGAAGTTTAAATCTAAACCTCCCAGGAGAGTATTAAAGTAGTTAGAAGTTAATGAATCCTGAATTAATTCTGACTGTGTGCCTTATGTGTTTTGTTTGTGTTAAGCATTTCTTCTGTGCAGAGGAAATAAATAGCTGTACCATACCTGATTTACATTATCCATTGAATACCTTTTACTCTTCCCTTTGGGGACACTCTAGCGATGAGTCAAAAATAAGCTTTAAATGTTCCCCACTCCCCTTTCACCAACACCACTAGTGTGATGGGATAGAGATTAATGAGCCAAAGCGTACAGAGAAAAGAAGTCTTCTAGATGATCAAAGTTCTCCACAACTGAACCCAGTCTGCCTGGCTCTGCTTGGGCCTAGGTCAGATGGGCTACTGAGTAGGGAGAGAATTGGTGCAGCATCTCAACTACTCGGGCCCAAGAGGTTCCAATTATTTGACAAATACCACACTTTTAGCAAGGGTATAAAACATAGTTCTTGACTTTTGTTTCACATAATTTCTAAAGTACCTGTGACTCAAAGAATGCTTTTAATATTCTCAAAAGCATTTAAAAATAAGATTAACTTTAATGTATTTACCTTTGTCTAGTGCCCTATAGGATGATTGAGTGCATTGATAGTGAGGTAGCTGTCCTGATACCAGACTGGGCTAACCAGGTGGCACCGTAGATCACGTACCAGGCCTGGGGTCTGTATTGGCAACCAAAAATGGGCTCCTTAGCACTTAGTCAACAAGTGCCCTTGACTAATTTGGCTTTTTCCCCTGAACTGAATGCTGTTTGTATGTTGGACTGGAGTAAGCTTGTCGGCCCCTTCACCTTGCTTCCCTTGCTTAAGCTGATGGAAAGAACCTGTGCTTTCCCAGTCAACCCCTTCACCTTGCTTAAGCAGATTGAAAGAACCTGTGCTTTCCCCGGCGTACCTTACACCCCCGCAGAAGCTGGATGGTTAAAAGCAGCTCCCGTTGGAGCCAGAGGCTGCCACAGCCACAGCTATAGCCACAGCCACAGCCACAGCTGAAGCAGGAGCTGCCAGTAGCAGAGCTGACCTACGGGAGGAAGCTGAACAAAGACTTCAGGCCAGTGGGTAATCTTTTTACCATAGAGGGGGAAGTATGATTTTGCTTTACGCAATCATGCTTCTCTGTAGCCTCCTGGTTACTCTTTCAAGGCGTACTTATTGGGCCTGGAAGCTTTTGATCAATATATCAAAATGGGGTTGCCTGGTTCATGGGTTGGTTACTGTGGAGCCTAAATATATGTTTTGATTCTTCTGCCTTCTACTTTGAGAGTTTCTTATATCCGGCGGTTCCGAACCTTTCAGACATGTTTATGATCCTCTTTGAGATTATAAACTCTGCCCTCCTAATACAGGGTCAAGAAAGACCTGAGACCAAATCTGGTCTCAAACAATTACTAGCTGTGTGACTCTGGGCCAGTCACTTAACCTCTGTTTGTCTTAGCTTCCTTACCTCTAAAATAGAGATGATCATAATAGATTCTACCTGCCTGCCAAGGCTGTTATGAAGATAAGTGAGATAAGAGTAATGCAGCACTTAACACAGTGCTTGCTGTATACTAGGTGCTACATAAATGTTAGTTATTATTGTTATTTATAAATACTAATAATATTTCATTACTTCTAGAATTATGAAATCATTGATACATATTATTGAATTCTTCTAATCAAAAATGATGGAATCACAATAAAAAAATGGTTTGTCTTTTTTAACTTTCATGGTTCCTAAAGTATTTAAGAGGGTTTATGATTCCAAGTTTTGTGCTGTATAGGACTAAATAGCTTAAAACTTTTAGTGTTAGATTTTATCCACCAATTCAATCTCTAATGAAAGTACTTCTAAGCCAGCTTTGCCAAGAGATTATTTTTCTTGACAAAGAAAATAGCCAAATAGTCAACTGGTTTTTTTCCCATTGTGGTTCAAAAGTATGTCTGCTAGGCCTCCCCCAGCTGATTGAAAAAGTGTTGGCTGTTGACTTCAAGTAGTTTCATTTTCCTTTATTTAAATTTTTAGAAACAAACCTTGATTGTTTTGCTCTCTAGATCCTACTAGTTTGACTATGAATATGAGGCAGGTTGCTTATGTAACCACTTATTTCCTCTATCTAATAAGGTCATTGGATTCGATGTAAAAAGCATAAAATAACCATTTAAGATAAAGCTTAGAAATTAATAATATGCCTGTCAACCTTGACTTGGGGTGACATGAAGTCAGTGACTTTAATCATAACTACAACAAAAACAAAATATTTCAAGCCTCCCAAAGAAGAACTTCAACCCAAAATTCACTCAAAGACTCCCAGACCCTAAGCTTTAAAGAAGTTACAAGCAGTGCTATGGAAAATGACAAAATAATGGAGCTTATAGTGAAGAGGGAGATAGGTATAATGCTGTGATAATCCTCTCTCATGTGATTTTTTTTCCTTTCTTTTTCTCTTTCCCTATTTTCTTCATGACTAGCTTCAGATATGATGATTTGGCATTAGCCTATAGTGAATCAGGTCTTCAAATTCTGACTAAAAATCCAATTTCCATCCCAAACGTATACAGTGCATATCTGATTTATGGTTATCAGCCAAAGAAATACATAAAATGAATATTTTTGTTCTGTTTATGCAGTAAAAACTTGATGTGGCACTGTTTAAATTCTATTTGATAGTAAATAAGCTTTAAATACATTAGAACATTTTTAAACAAATGATTGCAAAAAGCCTGAAAGTCTTATAAGCACTAAGTTATGGCGTTGCTATCCACATTACTGCAGTTAAGGGCCTGAGAGCCTTAACATTAAAAATCCCATTTTCAGAGCTTTATAACAGCTGTAAAAAAAATCTATCCCAACCAAGACTTAAGATATGAGACCTCAGGCTGAGAAAGAGTCCTTTTGATTTGGACTGTTATTAATTTTGTTCAGTGAAATAACCAAAACAAAAGTATTATTTCATTTTGTTGTTGCAGCTTTCAACACAAAAGAAACTTCCCCCAATACATTCAAGTAAACTCCCCAACAGTCATTAAAAATAATTAAACACAACTGTACATGGTACAATTTACTCCACACTTCTTGAGTTTGTGATAGCTAATTGAAAAGATGTGTTTAATTTGATAGCCTGCTGCCAACATAGTTCTTCTTATTTTTTCCTGATATTTTTTTGGTTTGTTTTGAAATTCTGCTGTTTCATGTTGGGACCCATGTCTCTGGTCAGGCTCACCAAAAAAGATTCTGAAAATCGGTATGTAGAGCAAGTTTTGCCTGACTAAAAAAATAGTTGAAGGGCTAGAGCAGAAATATTATGAACTAGCAATTCTCAAAGTATGATCAGGGGACTCCTGATGCCACGAGGAATTTTTGAAGTAAAAACCATTTTAATAAGAATGCTAAAACATTTAATTTCTAATATGGTAAATATTAGTAGATGTAAGCCACATAAACAAGGTATCTTGGGGAAGGAATGGGGAGATCGATAATTTTAAGAGTGTAAAGGGGTCCTGAGAACTGAAAGTTTGAGAAACATAGTCATGAGACTTGGGCAGCACTCAAATTTTGATACATAAAAGAGTGGAAAAGAAAAACAGCTTGGAGAGAACATTCTACTGCTTCCACAATTTATTTGTTTGTTTTTTGTTTTGTTTTGCTTTTCTGATGAGATTGTTTACTGGGAATTAAGGTGGGACTTTATTACTGCTTTAGAATGCTAAATTAATTGTGTCTTCCATTGAGCCTTACTAGGTGCAAAACCCTAAACCCAAACCCCTATCTACTACATGCTAAGCTGATATGGGCGTGAAGCTGTCTGGGCCCTAAGGGGAGTTGCTAAGACCAGAGCCCATAGTATTCGCCTAAGTTCTGGTGGCTCAGATGACATTTGATGACATCCAAAGACTGTATAAAAAGAGAGAACAGAGCTTTTTGTTTGAGGTTCTCACTCCCTGGAGGAGTGTTGGCATGGGACTCTGGGCAGCCACTCTAAGAGCCTCCCGGCTCACCCAGATGTTGGTTTCTTGGTAACTATGAATTGTATACAGCCTGTTTACAATGTATGTTTGTAATTTGTTTATATTTGCTCTGAAGATCAGGGTGCTGGCTTTTCCCCCTGAACTAAGTGAATGATATTTGTATGCTGGTTTGAAATAAGATTGTTAATCCCTTAACATTGCTTCCTTAGTGAGGCAGATCAAAAGATCCTGTGCTGGCAGCATTCTTGTTGTTGGGCTTATATTGGTCTTTCACCCCCACAACAGCTGCTAGCCAAATTGTTGCAACAGATTGTGACAATGAGGTCAAACTTTTGGGCAGGAGTAGGATTATGAGTTAAGCACTGAGAGTCTTGAGTAGAGCAGAACAATTGGAAGAACTGATCAGGTAAAATAAGAATCAGTGAGTGACTCCGACTTGCCAGTGGCTTCCCTTGAGGATGGTGCTTCAGAGTGAGGAAGAAAATTCAAATCTGTCCTTAGATCCTCACTAGGTGTGTGTCTCTGAACAAAGCACTTCACCTGGTTTACTTTAATTTCATCTGTAAAATGAGCTGCATTTGCTGCAATTTACAAATAAGAGGTTTCAGCCAGTTCTTGACCTTACTACTAGTGCAGAATTTGGTGCTTGAATGGCAATTGCTGGAAAACAAATAAAGCTTCAAATGTGGGATACAGCAGGGCAGGAATCCTTCCCTTCCATTACAAGGTCGTGTCCTAAAGGTGCGGCAGCTTTGCTACTGTATGATATTACAGGAGAGATACATTCACCTACTTGACAACCTGGTGAGACGATGCTTGACAGCATTCCAATTCCAACATGACCTTAATGGGAATAAAGGTAATTTAGAAAATAGAAGATAAGTAAAAAAAAACTGAAGCTTTTGCCTAAGAACATGGATTTATCTCTATGGAAACTTCTACTAAGCCTGCTTCCAATGTAGAAGAGAGCAGAAACCATGAAAGTGATTTATTACAATTTGCCCTGAAAATTAAGGACTTGCTGTTTGTTTTTTTAGTGCTTATCATGGATTTTAGTTTCCATCTTTAAAATAAATAGGACATTTGAGATGTGTATAGAAGTGAAAAGAAATGAAGTGCCCATATTGTTTAGATTGGCTTAATAAAGGTAACAATTTAAAACAAAAAATGGGGTCACAAAGAGTCAAACATGATTAAAACAACTGGACAACACTCTTATGGAAAAGACTGGTACAAGGATGGTGGTCATTTCAGTAAATCAATCAAATCAACCCACCCCATTTAAAATAAATGTCTAGATGCTAAGCCCTGATATCTTAACTCGGGGAAAACATATTTCAACCAAGCATAGGCTTTAGACTAAGTTTTTTTTTTTTTAAAGACCTTAATCAAATGGAGTGAAGAAGTGTGTTTGGATTGGCTGAGGAAATTTCCTAATGAATTGGGGTGGGATGGTGGTAATCAAACTGAACAGGAGACTTGAGCTTTTAGGAAGGAGAGAGAATTCCATCTAAACCACTCAGAAGAAAGCAATTGGGGAGGGGAAGAAGAGGGAATGAGCCCAGGGCCTTGATCTCAGGTTCAGTATCCCCTTTCCAGGAATATACTGGAAGCAGATCTGACTGGTTTGCTTACAATCCTTTGTTAATTTTTATTGTTAGAATTAACACCTTAGAAATCAACAAGTGCTTCAAATAAAGGCCTGGCTTATTGTTTACTTGATTTTCTAGAATTAAGAAAGTGTTAATGATACAGATTAAACTTCAAATTAAGTGCATATTCTTTTTCCCCCGGAGAAGCCAAATGTTGAAGATGCACTAGCACATCCCAGTACTGCCCTAGAAACATTCCTTGAGCTCAGCAGGAGTTCGTAGAAGGTTCAAGCAATGAAGCTATTGCCATGCTAGAGTACTAGTGACTGCACCACTACATAAATGAGAGGAGCCAACCATTTAACATTTTACCTCAGTGTAACTGTCTTTTGTGTGGGGCCATAGACTTTACAAAAGAGACTTTGTTTGTTCCTTTTCATTTTACTTTACTGCTTTAAATGCCTTCATGGAGCGGTAATTTTGGAAGGTATTTCAGTTCATCATTTTTATTAGTTTTATCTTTTTCGTTATCTGTAGTAGTAAGTATGCGGGTATTGGTTAAAAAAACAGTAGAGAAGGAGACTGAGCCAAGATGGCGGATTAGAGGCAGCAATCCAGTTGCCTCTTTCTCTGAACTCTCTAAACATATCTCTCCAAACTTTAAAATAATACCTCAAATCAAATTTCAGGGCAGCAAAGACAAAAAGAAGGTAACGATGAGAAAATTTTTCCAGTCCAGGACAATCAAGGAGGTCAGCAAGAGAGGTTTGTGATGCCAGTGTGGAGAAAGGCCCTGAGTGAGTATAATAGAAGTACCATTGGGGGGCCTTGGAAGTAGCTGCAAAAGTGGCAGCAGCTTCTGGAGCTCTCAGCCCAGAGATAAGAAGGGGGTCAGACAACTGGTCAGGAGGAGATCATAGGAGACTGGTTTGCAGTTAATGGTTACAGCTGGTGCCAACTGGCAACCCTATTGCCCATATGCAGTTTGGGGTCACAGTTACAGGGTGGAGGGGAGTACTTGAGATAGTGCTTCCCTAATCCAGGGTGAACAGATCCCAACTTTAACATAAAAGTTCAAAGTTAAGAAATAGGTTGGAAAAATGAGCAAACCACAACAACACAAAGAATTTGACCATAAAATGTTACCTTGGTAGCAAAGAAGACCAAGACAAAAACTAATGAGAAGATAACAAAATGAAAACAGCTACAACAAAACCTCAAAGAAAAACGTTGACTGGATACAAGTTCAACAAGAATTTCTTTTAGAATTAAAGGAAGAGAAAAGAGTGGTTGAGGAAATATTGGCAAAAAAATGAGAACAATGCAAGAAAATTATGAAAACAAAATTAAGAACTAGACAATATAAGCTCAAAAACACTGAAATAAACAATACCTTAAAAAAGAATTGAACAAATGGAAAAAGGAAGTAAAAAAAAATCATTGAAGAAAAGAACTCCTTAAAAAGCAGAACTTGCCAAATAAAAGAAGAGGTTCAAAAGCTCACTGAAGAAAACACTTCTTTAAAAATTAGAATTTGGCAAGTAAAAGATAAATACTCCATGAGACATCAAGAAACAATAAAATTAAATCAAAAGAATGAAAAAAATAGAATTTATGAAATAACTAAACAATTGAACTGAAAAATAGATTTAGGAGAGATAAATTCAGAATTATTGTACTACCTGAAAGCCATAATCAAAAAAAAATTAAAAAGCCTAGAAATCATATTTGAAGAAATCATAAAATGAAACTTCCCCAATACCTTAGATCCAAAAGGAAAAATAGAAATTGAAAGATTACACTGAACACCCCTTGCAAGAGATTCCATAATGAAAATTCCGAAGAATGTTATAGTCAAATTCTAGAACCCCCAGGTCAAGGTGAAAATATTACAATAGCCAGAAAAAAAGAATTCAAATATCATGGAGCCTCAGTCAGGATAATACAAAATTTAGTGGCCTTCATATTAATGAAGCAGAGGGCTTGGAATACCATATTCTAGAAGGCAAAGGACTAGGTTAACAACCAAGAATTACTTAACTGGTAAAACTGAGCATAATCATTCAATGTAATAAAAAATGGATATTGAATTAAATGGAAGGCTTTCAAGCACTCCTGATGAAAAGATCAGAAATGAACATAAAATTTTACATTTTAGAAAACATTCAAGAAAAGCATGAAAAGGTAAACATGAAAGAGAAATTATAAGTGACTCAATAAGGTTAAACTGTTTACCTTTCTATGTGGGAAGATGACACATATAACATCTAAGAAAATTTATTATTATTAAGGAAGTTAGGAGAAATGCACATATAAAAAGGAAGCAGGAGTGAATCAATTAGGTTGGTATGAAGACAGAGAGAAAGAGAGAGAGTTATGGACAAGAAAGAGGGGTGCCCTGGAAGAAAGGTAAGAGAAAAATTTTCTCACATAAAAGAGATGTTCAAGGAAGATCTTTTACAGTGGAGAGCAACATGTTATGGATAGTGTAATATCAGTTAAGTTGGGTCTCTTTGATTGAGTCTTACTAGGCACTAAGCCCCAGGTCCAAAACCCCTATCTACTAGGTGCTAAGCCTATGGGGGCATGAAGCCCTCAGGGTCCTAAGGGGAGTTGCTAAGACCAGAGACAATAGTAGGAGCCTGAGTTCTGGTCGCTCAGATGACATTTGATAACTGCTAAAGAGTGTGTAAAAAGAGAGAACAGAGCTGTTTGCTGGGGGCTTTCACTCTTGGTGGAGTGCTGATGTGGAGACTCTGGGCAGCTGTAGTTAAGAGCCCACCAGCTTGTAAACTCGGATGTTCAGACTTTGTTAAACCCTGGCAACTATGCATTGAGATTTGAATCAGACCAGATCTGTCTGTTGATGATTGTAATTTGTTTGTATTTTGCTCCGAAGTTCAGGGTGCTTGCTTTTTCCCCTGAACTAAGTGAATGATATTTGTACGCTTGATCAAATTGAGATTGTTAATCCTTTAACATTGCCTTCCTTAGTAAAGCAGATCAAAATAACCTGTGTTGGCAGATTTCTGTGTGCTGGTTACTGGTGTGTATTACACTCCTACAGCAGCTGCTAGCAGATTGTTGCAACAGAGGGGCATCACCCATACTTCACATCAAAATTGTTTCAAAGAGGGAAAATGTATAGACATACTTAATTGGTAACAGAAAGTTATCTTACCCAGAAAGGGAAATATGAGGGGAAGGGGATAAGAAAAAAGAGGGGTGAAAAAAAGGAAGGAAGATCAAAGAAAGCATTACTCAGAAGCAAAAAAAAAAAATTAGAGGAAGGATAGGATAAAAAGAGAGAGAGGAAATATGGTACAGGGAAATGAACAGTTAATAATCATAATTGTGAATGTGAATGGGATGAACTCACCCATAAAATAGGAGATGGTTGAATGCATTACAACCAACAAGATAGAAATGGATAGAAACCAACAAGAAGTTGGTTACCAGAAACATACCTGAAACAGAGAGACAAAACAGAGTTGAAATAAGGGGCTTGCACAGAATCTATTATGCTTTAGCTAAGCAAAAAAGGCAGGGATAGCAATCACAATCTCAGAAAAAGTAAAAGCAAAAAGAGGGGACAGAGGCAAGATGGCAGAGTAAAGGCAGTGACTAACCTGAGATCTCTCCCAACCTCCTACAAATACCTGTAAAAATAACTCTAAACAAATTTTAGAGCAGCAGAGCCCATAACAAGAGAGAGTGAAACAAATTTCTACCTCAAGACAACCTGGAATGTCAACAGTAAAATTGCACCAGTCGCACCAGGCTGAGAGGAGGCACAGTCCAGTGCAGGCCTATGCCAGCACAGCCCCAGCCCCAGAAAACCCTGGAGCAGGCCTCAGGGGACTGAATCACTAGCAGCTGTGGCAGTTTCCAGATTTCTCTTCCCACAAACACCAAAAGAACTTAGAAGGTCAGTAGGAAAGGTCTGTCAGACTTGGGTGGGGAAGGAGAGAAGTGCAGCCCCAGTGCAGCCCTCGTCCCAGCAGGCCTGGGGTGGGCCTTGAGAGTGACTAGGTTGATGATCATGGCAGTGGCAGCTGTTTCTGGAGATCTCAGACAACAGACAGTAAAGGGATCAAACAACTGATCAAGAGGAGATTACAGGGTTCTCTTTGCCAGCACTGAGGCAGGATTCTGCTGCTTTGCCCATACTTGGATCTGGGTCACAGTCCTGGGTGGCAGTCCTGGGGAAGGAGGAGCACTATCATAGCAAAGTCTGTAGCAGCAGTGGAGAGGGAACCCTCGTCATAGTTCCAGGGCAGAAAAGAGTGCTTTTGATCACTCGAAGACCACAGCACAGGCCAGGAGGGGAGTAAACACTTCTCCTTAGATCACACCACCTTGGAAGAGCTGAAAACTTACAGGCCCCTAGCAATATCTCTGAAAATACCTGTACAAACCCCCTGAAGCTTGGAACAGTATGCCCTCCACACTGGAAGCAGATCCCTACCTTAACAGAGAGTTAAAAAGTCAATTAATAGCCTGGGGAAATGACCAAACAATGGGGGATGGGGGGGGACCTCAGCCTGTAGAAACTTACTCTGGGGACGAGAAAAATCAAAACATACACTCAGAAGAAAACAGCAAGTTCAAAGCTCCTATAGCCAAAGCCTCCAAGAAAAATATGAATTGTTCTCAGGCTGAGGAAAAGCTTGCAAAGGATTTTGAAAATCAAGTAAGAGAAGTATAGGAAAAATTGGGAAGAGAAATGAGAGTAATGCAAGAAAATCATGAAAAACAGCTTGCTAAAGGAGACCCCCTCAAAAAATACTGAATAAAATAATAACTTAAAAACAGACTAGCCCAAATGGCAAAAAGGTCCAAAAAACCACTGAGGAGAAGAATGCCTTAAAATTGGCCAAATGGAAAAATAGCACAAAAATTCACTGAAAAAAAGTAACTCCTTAAAAATTAGAATGAAACAAATAGAAGCTAATAACTCTGTGAGAATTCAAGAAATTATGATACCCGATTGAGTGTGTATGTTATTCCCTCCTCAAATCAAATCCAATGAGAGCAAGCTTCACTCATTCCCCCTCACCTGCCCTCTCTTTCCTTCCAACAGAACTACTTTTTCTTGCCACATCTATGTGAGATAAATTACCCCATTCTATCTCTTCCTTTCTCCCTGTATCAATATATTCCTCTCTTACCCCTTAATTTTATTTTCTTTTTTTAGATATCATCCTTTCATATTCAATTCACCCTGTGCCCTCTGTCTATATACATATATATATGTATATATATATATACATATATATATACATACATATATATATATATATATGTATATTCCCTTCAACTATCCGAATACTGAGAAAGGTCTCATGAATTACATACATCATCTTTCCATGTAGGAATATAAACCAAACAGTTCAACTTTAATAAGTCCCTTATGATTTTTCTTTCTTGTTCATGCTTCCTTGAATTCTTGTATTTGAAAGTCACATTTTCTATTCAGCTCTGGTCTTTTCACTGAGAAAACTTAAAAGTCCTCTATTTTATTGAAAACCCATATTTTGCCTTGAAGCATTATGCTCAGTTTTTCTGAGTAGGTGATTCTTGGTTTTAATCCTAGCTCCTTTGACCTCTGGAATATCATATTCCAAGCCCTTTGATCTCTTAATGTAGAAGTTGCTAGATCTTGTATTATCCTGATTATGTTTCCACAGTACTCAAATTGTTTCTTTCTGGGTGCTTGCAATATTTTCTCCTTGACCTGGGAACTCTGGAATTTGGCAACAGCCCTGCTGTTTGAGAATTACTAATTACTAATGGGCAGGCCAATCCATTATAATAAAAATGACAATTCTACCTAAAGTAACTTACTTATTCAGTGCCTTACTAATCAAATGACGAAAGCATTATTTTATGGAGCTAGAAAAAATAATAACAAAATTCATCTAGAAGAACAAAAGCTCAAGAATCTCAAGGGAATTAATAAAGAAAAGATGTGAAAGAAAGCAGCCTACCAGTTCCAGATTTCAAATAATATGATGAAGCAGTAATCATCAAAGCAATCTGGTTCTGGTTAAGAAATAGAGTGGTGGATCAGTAGGATTGATCTGGTACACAATACATAGTAATAAATGATGATAGTAGTATAGCATTTGATAAACCCAAAGATCTGAGATTTTGTAGTAAGAACTCAACATTTTACAAAAATTGCAAGGAAAATTAGAAAGTAGTTGGAAAGAAATGATGGATAGACTAATATCTCACACCCTATACCTAGATAAGTGATTTAGACATAAAGGGTGACATCACAAGTAAATTAAGGGACCGTGGAAAAATGTACCTGACAGATCTTTTGATATGGGAAGAGTTTATGACCAAAAAAAGTGAGGATCATAAGAAGTAAAATAGATAATTTTGTTTACATGAAATTATACAGCTTTTACACAAGGAAAACGAATGCAGGCCAAATTAGAAGCAAAACAGGAAACTTTGGGAAAATTTACAGCAAATTTCTTTAATAAAGGCCTCATTTCTCAAATGGATAGTGAACTAAGTCAAATTTATAAAAATAAGAGTCATCTCCCAGTTGATAAGTGGTCAAAGGATATAAACAGGCTCTTTTCAGTAGAAAAAATAAAAGCTTTCAATAGTCACATGAAAAAAAGGCTCTGGAGAAATTAGAGAAAAGACATATGAATTCATGCAAAGTAAAGTGAACAAAACCAGGAGAACACTGTACACAATAACAACCATATTGTAAGGATGATCAACTCTGAATGACGACTACTCTGATCAAGACAGTGACTGAAGAAAACTCCAAAAGACCCATGATGAAAAATATTACTCACTTCTGGAAAGAAAAATGATGAAAAATGCAGACTGAAGCATACTTTTTAGAACTTTCTTTTTATTCTTTTATATTTTTCACAGCAAGGTTAATATGGAAATTCTTTGCTTGACTTCATTTATATACTCAATATCAAGGAAGGGTGAGGGACAGGAAGGAGAGAATTTGTAAATCAAAATTTTGAAAAATGATATTAAAAATTGTTTTACACTTAATGGGAAAATATTTAATGAAATAATACATATTTTAAAGTATTTAATTAGTAATGTGATTGGTAAAATACTAAACCTGTTTCTTTGTTTCTAGTGGTATCATTTTTTTCTATGTCAGAATGCCCCAGGAATGAAGATTATTATTTCTCTGACTATTCAGTTCTAGCTTTATTTTTGGAAGCATTGTTTTGCCGTTATATTTATGCGTGTTCAGTATTTCATAGTATGAGGTATTTAATGTAGTTTGTTGTAATTTTGTATGGAATTTCTCTTTCTATTCTTCACTCTATTTTCTGTTAGTAGTGGGTGCAATGTTGGTTTTGTGAACTTATTATTGCTCCTACAATGTTACTGGAACGATTAATTGTTTTAATTTTTCTTGTGGTTGTTGATTTGTCCTAAATGTGTTTAACTTAATTGTCATTTCATCTGGAAATAGAGAAACATGACTTCCTTTCTGTCTGTGCTTATTCTCTTAAATCATTTTTCTTGTCTTTTTGATATAAGTAGCATTTCATGTTCTACGTGGAATCATTGTGGAGACAATGGTTATCCTCGATTGGCACCTAGTTCTCCTGGGAAAAATTCCAGTGTTTCTTAGTTGCGAATAATAATATTGATTTCAGAGAAATGCTTTTGATAATTGTAAAAATAACACTTCATTTCCTACTTTATATGTAAGATTATTATTTATAAATGGAGTCTTTTTCCTGCGTCTACTGATTTATACTAGTTGATTTCTTAATACTGAACCATTCTTGCTGCCATGACACAAACACAAATTGGATAGTGAACAATTTTTTGATATTATGTTGTAGCTTTATGGATACTTTTTTATTTAATAACTTTCAATATGTAATGATTTTTAATTTGTTAATCATTGGAGAATTTTCTTTTTGCAAAAAAACCAATCAATTGAGTTTATTTTCCGTTAAATTGGCATGCAATTATACATAATATGTTCTGCTATTCATCTTATCACATGCCTTCATTCCTTGTGAATTCTGTGTTGTCATTTTTGATCTTGGCAGTCATCCCCTCATGGCATTTAAACAATTTAACAAATATTTGTTGATTTTCTTCATTTATGAAGAATCAAGTCTAAAGTTTTCTTAGTTCAATAACCTTTTTTGTTTTCAAATTTGTTCATCTCTTTTAATTTTCAAGAACCTTCCATTTAATTTAAGCTTGTGTTTTTATTATTAATGTGTTAATTTTTGTTTAATTCTGCAATTAATCATCCTTTTTTTAAAATATAACTGTTCAAAGGTAAACATTTCTTCTAGTCACCATCTTTCCAGTCACTCAGTCACAACAACAGCATATTCCTTGACTCCTTGTTCTACATATTCAATCATTTGCCAAATTTAGTGATGATAATAACAACGAGCATTTATATAGTGCTTACTATATGCCAAGTATTATGCTGAGAAATTTATACATATTATAATACTTTGATTCTCACAATAATCCTGGGACATGGGTGCTATGAATATTCCTATTTTAGACAGATAGATAGAGGTTAAATGACTTGCCCAGGTCACACAGCCAATAAATGTCTGAAGCCAGATTTGAACTCAAATCTCATCAATTCTGTTTTCCCAGAATCTTTTATATATACCCTTTTTCTTTTCGTTCAGACACCTACCAGCCTAGTTCAGGCCATCATAATATATTTCACGGACTATTACAAAGCCTTCTACTTGGCCTCACTGTCTCAAATTGTTCTCCACTCCAATCTATTCTCCTCACAGAAAGCAAAGTAATTTTCCTAAAATACAAGTCTCAGTCTGTCATCTCTCCCAACTCAATAAACTCCAGGGTCTATTACTTTTCGATCAAATAACAGCTGCTCATTGTTGGCATTTAAAGGTCTGCAACCTGACTCCTTCTTATCCTTCCTGTCAACCACCCCTACCATCACTAACCACTACATGTGTTCCAGCACTCTTTGTTTACTTTCTGTTCCATATGTAGATCCTATGTTGCATCTTCAATCCTTGCATACTTGTGCTAACTCTGCCAGGCTTGAAATGCTCTTTCTCTTCATTCTGACCTCTTGGAATCCCTGGTTTATTTCAAAACTAAATTCAAGTGCCATATTTCACATGAAGTCCTCCCTGATCCTCTAGGTTCGTGTAACCCACCTCCCCAAAGTGTATTTCATTCATTTCATATATAGTGTATATATAATTATTTATGTGTCCATTTTCTCCCAACCTGAGTGCAAGCTTCTTATAAAGTCTTAGCACTTAAAACAGCTTGGCAGAGGGTAGTCACTTATAAATTGTTGTTGAATGATGGCTTGGCTACTTTATCCTTATTTCACAAGTTTGGGTATACTGTCATATTGCTTCATTTTAAAAATGTAATCACTTGCTAGTTCTATAATTTGTCTCCCTGTGGCCCACTTCTTAAGTAGTGTGTTATTTACTGCAGAAGTTTTTTTTAGATCACTTTTAATATATTTGAATCAAAATAATATATTCTCTAAATGGCATGTTTATTGTTTCTGCCTTTCTATAGTTATTCATACCCTAGCACATTGTAATTTTTATAAAGGTCACATTTGTTGCTAAAAATATGAATACCCTTTAAATTCTGATTTATTTATTATTGTTTAGATCCAGAATTTTATTTTTGCTTATCTTTCTAATAAACATTCTCAAAGAAGTTATTGAAATCAACTATGACTGTCACCTTACCATCCAAATGGTTTTGGAATACAGTTAGCTTTTTCTTTAAGTACACAGACATAATATGATTCAGTGTATAGATATACATATATATATATGTATATATATATATATACACACACATATATATATATATATATACATACTTAATATTGAAATACTTTTGTTTTCCATGGTGCCTATAAACATAATGTAGTTGCCCAATATGCCTCATTTGATCACTGTTCCTCCTTTTTTAGATACACCTGATACATGATAAATTTAACTACAGTATCTCATTTTGACTTTTTATGATTCTTTAAATTTTTTTAACCTCATTGAAACTTTTTATATTAACTCTCTAAAAAAATACAAACAGCTCTTACACCTGCAACCAGTTTTAGTTGAAACAACTTGATTCCTGTCTCCTGCTAAAAAAAATCCACACTGCCACCCTTGATATATCATCACTTTACCCCAAACTAGAAAGGCCTCTTGCTCAGCTCTAAGAAGGGTGTGGGTTATTAGTTTTCCCAACCTCCCCCATATTGCTACAGGAATTACCATTACCTGATTGGCAGAAATACTGAATCACTACATCCCCTTATCCTCTTCAAGAGCTATTTTCTGTGTCCCTCAATTTTTCTTAGAAATACTGGTGGAGAGAAGAATGGAGAAAATTTCAGGCATGGAGAGGAACCAGTGAAAATGCATCAAATTTGTGGGTAGAGTATGTTGTACAAGAAACAGAAGGGGGCCTACAGTCATTGGATCATACAATATTTAGGAGAGTAAGATGTAAGAAGCCTAGAAAAGAAGAAAATATCTAGGTAATAAAAGATAGTGAAAGCCAAGCAAAGAATTTTATGTTTGATCCTAAAAGCTACTAGAGTATAACAAATAAGAGTGTAACATGGTCAGACATGCAGATAAATTGGACAACTGAATGGAGAATATACTGAAGTGGTGAAAGATTTGAGAAAAGGAGAACAACCAACAAGCTGTCACAATAGTCCTGGCATGAAGTGATAAAGCTTGTACCATTTACCCATTTACATTCAGACTGCTCTATTTTGTCCAAGCATGCAGACCATGATCTTCATGCTAGAAGATAATTTCAGCCCTGGAATTTAAACCTCAGAAGCATCTTCACCCTTGCAACTGCTCCCTTTGATTGGACGGCTCCTCCTACAACTTCCATTTAAGGAAGGAACCCAGGCCAGCCATTTCTTCATTTCTTATCAGGCTGAAATCTACATACAGAATATGCCTGTGCCAGTAATTTCCATTTCTCTACTCCTCTCCCTCTCCTTTTGTGTGTTGTCTTTACTCATCAGGATATCACTTCTTTGAGGACAGGGGCATTCTTCTTTTTTGGTTATATTTGTATTCTAAGTGTTTACCACAGTGCCTGGCGCATGATGAGTGTTAAATAAATGATTATTAATTAAAGTTACTGTCATGCTTTAAAAGTTCCATTTTCCCCTATTGCTTCTACTACAAAATACAGATTCTTCTGTCTGCCATTTAAAGCCCTTCATAATCTAACTCTTTGTTAAGGAATATTTTTCAAAATATTAATTTTTTCCTCACACTCTAAATTCCTGCAAATGTGGCCTCCTTCCCATTTCTCACACATGGTATTATATTTCTAATCTCTATGCCTTTGCACAGACTAGTTCCCTCTGTGAAGAATTCACTTCCTCCTCAACTCTACTTAGAATCCTTAGTTTCCTTCAAAGTTTGATAATGCCTCTTAGTGGGTGTGTGACATTGAACAAGTCATTTAACCTTTCCTCCTCTTCTTTTTTTTTCATCTGTAAAATATCAGAGACGGACCTGATGGTCTTTATGATCCCTTCAAGTACTTGATTTGTAAATGTCATGGCCTACATAAACTTTTTTCTGATTCCTTCAGTTACTAGTCTTTCCCCTCATGAAATTACTTCACATTCAATTTGTATATATTTTATATTTATTCACATGAATATTGTTTTCCTTTAAAAGAATGCAATCTTGCTACAGGCTGAGAAAGGCTCATTTTTGTCTTTGTATCCAGTAACCTAGTAGTCACTTAATGAATGTTTGTTGTTTGATACATTTATGGATCATTATATTCTTATTTCAGTGCATCTGGTTGTGGTTAGTGTAGAAAAATTACTTCTTCTGGGAACTTTCCTTGAAATGATAAATAATATCTATCTAAAACCAAAAACAAGCATTATATATGACAGAGAAAACCTAGACTTCTTTCCAATAAGATCAGAAGTAAATCAAGGATGCTCATGATTTCCACTATTATTCAATATGATTCTAGAAATGCTATCTGTAGAAAAGAAAAGAAAAAAGAAAGTGAAAGAATTAGAATAGGCAATGAGTAAAAAAAACCTCATTTTTCTTTTTTTGCAAATGATATGATAGCATACTTAGAGGATCCTAGAGAATCAACTAAAGAACTAGTGGAAGCAATTAACAACTTTAGCAAAGTTACATGATATAAAATAAATCCACATAAATCTTCATCATTTCTATATATTACCAACAAAGTTCTGCAGAAAGAGAAATTCCATTTAAAACAACTGCAGACAATGTAAAATACTTGTCAGTTTATCTGCCAAGATGTATCAGCAAGGCAAGAATAACAATACAGATGATAATTGTCAAAAATGCCTATGTGCTTCTGTATCACAAAATATTTGAGATTCCCTACATAGAAGGTAGAAGAAATAAACCATTTATTTAGACACCAGACAACCCATAAGCCATCTGCCCAATCCATCACAGCAGCAAAGAATTCAATACATAATATCACAGCATGGAGAGTTGCCATCCCAAAACCTCTCCACCCTCTGCTGGGGCCTTCCCCAAATCTCAGAGTACAGCTATCACAGGTTGGCTCTCTTTCACTCAGCTCTAACTGTCATAACTGCCATTACTGCTCTCTCAGCATTTTCTGTGACACAACTTCCTTTTCCTCTCAGCAAGCTCCTCCCACCACATGTGACTTAGGCTTCCTGTGACATAAGTAGGTCACATGGCCTATTAATGGGTGGGAAAGGTCTTTAAATCTAAGTCACTATTACACAAGACAAACTTAGGGAGAATATGAACACAATTACAATACACTTTGTCACACAAAGGTGGGGCGGAGCCAAGATGGCGGCTGGTAAGCAGGGACTAGAGTGAGCTCCGTAACGAGTCCCTCCAAAAACTTATAAAAAATGGCTCTGAACCAATTCTAGAATGGCAGAACCCACAGAACAGCAGAGGGAAGCAGGGCTCCAGCCAAGGACTGCTTGGATGGTCTCTGGGTGAGGTCTATTCCACACGGAGCTGGGAGTTGGGAGCTCGGAACGGAGTGCAGCAGAGCCCAGCCTGAGCAGTGTGGAACAACCAAACTTGGAGTTGGGCGGATGGGGCCCCTAGCACCCTGAATATGTGAGCTGCGGCAGTTACCAGACTCCTCAACCCACAAACACCAAAGACTGCAGAGAAGGTTAGTGGGAAAAGCTGCGGGAGTGGAAGGAGTTTGCGGTTCGGCTTCCAGCCCCGGGGGCAGCGGAGGTGGGGCAGCTACAGTTGCTGCTGCTTCTGGCCCCAGGCCCACCTGGTGGGAGGAATTAAGTGGTGGATCAGAGCAGGAGTGCACAGCCTGCCTAAGATCTAAGCCCAGCCCGGGCTGGGGGTTCTTGGGGAAGGAGGAGTGCGGGTCTGACAGAGCTGGCACTTCCCCCCCAAACGTAGAACAGAGAACTCGTTAGTCTACAAGCAGTCATACCCCGCTGAAAAACTCAAGGGTCAAGTTAGTTGGTTGGGAATATGGCCAGGCAGCGAAAGCACACCCAGATTCAGTCTCAGACTTTGGATTCTTTCTTTGGTGACAAAGAAGACCAAAACATACAGCCTAAAGAAGACAACAAAGTCATAGAGCCTACAACAAAAGCCTCCAAGAAAAACATGAACTGGTCCCAGGCCACGGAAGAGCTCAAAAAGGATTTGGAAAAGCAAGTTAGAGAAGTAGAGGAAAAATTGGGAAGAGAAATGAGAAGGATGCGAGAAAATCATGAAAAACAAGTCAATGACTTGCTAATGGAGACCCAAAAAAATACTGAAAAATACACTGAAGAAAACACTTTGTCACACAAAGACAGCTCTAAACAACTGGAGAAATATTCACTGCTCATACGTAGGCCAATCCAATATAATAAAAGTGACAGTTCTGCCTAAATTAATTTACTTATTCAGTGCCAGAACAATCAAACTTCCAAAGAATAATTTTATAAAGCTAGAAAAAATAGTAACAAAATTTATCTGGAAGAAGAGAAAGTCAAGAATCTAGAGGGAATCAATATTTTAAAAGGTGAAGGAAAGAAGCCTAGCAATACCAGATCTCAAACTGTTTTACAAATTGGTAATCAACAAAACAATGTGCTGCTAGCTAAGACCAGTGGACCAATGGAATAATAATACAGAGTAGTAAATGAACTTGGTAAAATCAGAAGAAGAAATCAAAAGCATATAAAATCATATGGAAAAATCATCTAACTCGCTATTGATTAGAAAAATACAAATTTAAACAATTTTGAGGTATCACCTCATGTAAATCAGTTTGACCTTCCTTCCCTCCCTCCTTCTCCTTCCTTCCTTCTTTCCTTCCTTCCTTCTTTCTTTCTTTCCTTCCTTCCTTCCTTCTATCTTTCTTTCTTTCTTTCCTTCTTTCTTTCTTTCCTTTTTTTTCTCTTATCTTTCTTTCTTCCATCTTTCTTTTGCAGTATAGCTAATACGGAAATATGTTTTTCAGGATGTCATATTTATAGTTGATATCACATTTCTTGCTGTCAAGATGGGTGGGGAACAGATGAGTGAGGAGGAGAGAATTTGGAACTGCATTGAATGTTAAAATAAATACTTTTTTAAAAATCCTTTTTCTGGAGACTTATCCTTCCATTATTTTCTCCCTAGTGCTATCATATTAAGGACTTTTATTTTTATTTGCTCAATTCTTTGGTTCTCTCTGAAATAATTCTAGATTTTTTGTAGGATTTCCCTTTGAAGATTTCTATCTTTCTCCTCATTTTGTTGTTCTTTTACTATAATTAGCCTACCTTGTATGTAAACAGTCTTTTTATTCTGAAGTAATTATGTTCATAGGACTGATAGATATAATGTTCAGTTAAAAATATCTTGATGTTCCTTGCACTGTAAATATACCTTATATTTACATTATCTGTATAGAATGAATACAGCTTTTATTAGCTGTCCATCTTTCCTGTAAAAAAATTATTTCAAAAATGTTCCTACTTCATGAACATATTCAGTGTATTTAATATATTCAAACATAGAGACATATTTCATGTCCCATTTGATTTACATTCTGATGAAAATGAGCATGTAAAATGGAGGAAATATGGCTTTCATCATTTTAATATATTTGGAATAGGTGAAGCCATCATATTATGGCAATTTGCATGATGCTAGCAGTAGCTCAAAGCTATTTTTGAGGATATATAAAGTTTATTGGTTATGAAAACTAATATACTCCACAAAAGAAGAGATTTTTAAAACTTGAGGATTCAGTCTCAGATTTTACATTTAACTAATTATTTTATGCCTGTGGCATCTTCCAGTATTCTGGCCCTTGAAGTATAGATAAGACTTAAATTATATTATTTAAGTTATGGTAAATAGTTAACCCTCTGTATTAATCAAGCAATTAATGTATAAGAATTTATCAAAGACATATCATGTGTCAAGGCCTGTGCTAGCTTCTAGGAATATGCATACTATAAAAGAAACAATTGTTATTGGTAAGGAGGTTCCATTCTAGTAAAAGAGACAACAGGGAAGTATAAAACTACACACCAAAAATATAAAGAAATAAATACAAATAAATAAAAGGAGTTAAATACGGAATACTTTACGAGAAAAGGCAGCAGCACTTAAGGGACTCAAGAAAGGCTTCATATGGGTTATGAGTCAACTGAGTGTTGACAGAAGAGAGAAATTCAATGAGGTAGATATTCAGAAGGAGTGCATTTTAAGCATAGGGGATAGCTGTTGAAAAAAGCACATAGATGGGGGATGGAATACCACATCTGAGAAACAGACAGAAGGCCAGTTTAACTGGATCTCAGAAAAGATGAAGGGGAGTAATGTCCAATGAGACTGGAGAAGTAGATTTGGGCATATTGTACAGGGCTTTAAAAACTAAATAGAGGAGTTCATTTTATTTATTTGTCTTTATTCTTGAGGCAACAGGAAGCCACTAGAATTAATTGAGAAGGGGGAGTAAAACTTAGAAGGGAGTGATATAGTTAGTGGTGCACTTAAAATAACTTCATTAGCAGAATAGGTAATAGACTGAAGTGGGGAGAGAATTGAAGTAGGAAGCCCAAGTAGGGGTCTATCACAATAATTAAGGTGAGAGGTGATGAGGACTTTAATTAAAGAGAAGGCTGCAAATAAAGAAAGAATGGGTTGGAGGTGATATGTAGAGATAGAAATGTCAAGATTTGGCAACTGAGTGGTTATATGGAGTGGCAGAGAGTGAGGAGTTGAGAATGATACCAATATGTTCATCCTAAAATGTGAGAGTTTAAAAGAATGCTTGTTTTGGCAGAAAGATAATGAATTTTGTTTTAAAGATATCAAGATTGAGATATCTCCAGGATGTGCATTTTGAAATGTCTATTAGAAATTAGTGGGGTAGCTAAGTGGCACAGTGGGTAGAGCCCAGGAGTCAGGAGTACCTGAGTTCAAATCTGGCCACAGACACTTGACACACTTACTAGCTGTGTCACCTTGGGCAAGTCACTTAACCTCAATTGCCCTGCCTTCCCCCTGCAAAAAAATTAGTAATCTGAGATACAACTCATGAGCATAACTGCTGCTGGATAAAGAGATATGGCAGTCATTTAAATATAGATGATAATTAAACTCATGAGAACTGATGAAATCATCAAGACAGGATATATAGAGAGAAAAATAAGAAACCAAAGACAGAGGGATTAGTTAAGAGATTCATTATGAGTAACAGAACAGCAAAAGGGAATAATAAGGAACAGTTAAAGAGGTCAGAGAAGAACTATTTGTGAGTTGTGTCATGAAGGCCCATAGAGGAGATAATTTTCAGGGGAACATTCTAACAGTGCATCACATGCAGTGGATAGGTCAAGAAGTATGAGGTCTGAGAAAAGAGCATCGGATTTGGTGGATTAAAATTAAAGTTACATTGTCATGTAACTTTCTTTGTTTTCCTTCCCCCTCCCTCACCTTAGCTAGCATTAGACACAAATAGGTGCGTATATGTGTGTATGTGTGTGTGTGTACATATATATATATATATATATATATATATATATATATATATATAGAGAGAGAGAGAGAGAGAGAGAGAGAGAGATGCACCTATATATTTATATATACACATATATAGACTTATTTGTGTGATATATTTACACACATACACATGCATATGTATGCATATACATATGTATGTGTCTATATATTTGCATGTGTGTGCGTGTAAAATTATTCTGTACATCTATCATTTCTTTCTCTGGTTGCAGAGGAAATGCATTCTGGGAAGATGGTGGAGTAGGTCAGAAATTTCCAGACTCTCCAGATTTCTTCCACAGAGAGAAGATAGCCAAGAAATAAACATAGAGCAACAAAAATAAAGAGATAAAGCAGCTAATCTCCTAAGCTAACTTGAGAGAGCCTCAGACAGATAGGTCCTGCAGTGGCTGAGCTGTTGCCTGAGTGAAATGTAGACATCTACAGACTGACTCCACTGAATCAATGAGCAGTAGGCTCTAAGGGCAGCTCCATTGGGAAGTGGACTAGACCTCAAGAAATTTCACTTGGACTTTCAACACTGTGAAGGCCTCAAGGAATTTCATGTATTTGACTTAACTGTGCCTGATACTGTTTCTCAAGTCCCTAGCTGTTTCTTCTGTTTTGTGTTTCTTTGCCTTAGTATAGGTGTTTCAACAACCTGGCTAGCAGCTTCTGTGGGGGTATAAGATTCACCCACAGCCAGCACCCAGAAAGCTGCCAACAGCACAGGTTCTTTCAATCTGCTTAATTAAGGAAAGCAAGGTGAAGGGGTTGACAAGCTTACTTTTAATTCAAATATCATTCAGTTAGTTCAGGGGAAAAAAACCAGCACCCTGAACTTCAAAACAAAATGCAAACAAATTACAGACATCAACAGACTTTGTCTGATTCAACTCCCAACAGATAGTTACCAGAGCTCAACAAAGTTTCAACATCCGGGTTTACAAGCTGGAGGGCTCCTTAACTACAGCTGCCCGGAGTCTCCTCATCAACACCATCTCCAGAGCCCCACACAAATGGCTCTGTCCTCTCTTCTTATAGGGCTTCAGACATCAATGGGGGTTTGGGCCTGGGGCTTAGGACCTAGTAAAGCCCACTGAGATAAATTGAGTCATTCAAAGAAAACAAAGGCCGTTCTGGTTACAATAGGTGATCAAACAGAAGTATGCTGGTGAATATTTTCTAGCTCTGGCAACTACCTCATGAGATCGAGTAGTCAGGAGATCCTAGATGCTGAGTGGCAAGAGTAAATTCTTCCAGGAGTCACATTACTTATCATAAGAGGAAGCGAAAACATACTGCCTGGATGATGTGTCATGCATATCTAGGTCACCAGAAGATATGGACATTGAGTTACTGCTCAATATAGATTTAGGATGAAGTAAAATAAACTCCTGGGAATATCTACCTCCTGAAAAAGTGTTAAAGGAACTATGGATCATTATTTCTTATTTCAAGTATTTTTCAATAAACCCATTTTTGTATGTTAAGTATTTATTTGTATCAAATAAGATTAATAGCTGTCCCACACCTGATTTGTTGAATAGCTTTTCTTTTAGAAGAAATTTGGTTAATCCCTTTTGAGGAGAACCCAGATATCAATCATATTAAAACCTTATTCAAGAGATTTCCTCTGTGGTCCTACTCTGGAATAGGGGCATAATAAGCCAGATACTGGAAAAAAAAGATACCCTCTCTTTGTGATTATATCACACAAGAGGTTAGACAGGAGAGCTATGTGTGGGAGGTTATGTTGCTTGTTTTGTTTTTATAATTCACTTAACCATTCATGTAGTGGTGAAAACATGGTATACTCTGAGGTTTTTTTCTGGTTTATATTTTTTTTCTCCTTTTTAGGTTTTTTTTTCTCTTTTGTCTGTAATTTAATCACATAATTATAGAATTAGTCCATGGTTTGAAGTTATCTTTTCATATTTTTTCTTTTGCCCTATTATAGATGTTTTCATTTTTAAAATACTTTGTGCTCACTATTTTTCAGATCTGATTTTTTCAGACTTTTTGTTTCTTTTGGTATTAATGTTTTAAATCATGTTTTTATCATTATTTATATTGTATTTTATTTTCTTCTGAGAGACTCCCAAATTCATGATCAATGTGTTTTATTTGTGTGTGTATATGTCTATATATGCATATGTGTAAATACAAATATATACACATATATGCATATACACACATACATATATACCTATCTGTAGGTATGTACGTACATATTCAAAGTATCTGGTTGAATACTAGAAATGTTTGCTAAGCATATATAAATGCAGAATCACTTTTGATTCACTGGATATTGTTGCCTACTTTTCTGTCACTTACTGGCAATCGAATACTCTTGTGGTTACTGTCATATTGCTGCACATTTGCATCTTCATTTCACTTTTTTCTAAGTATTGCTTTGCTGCAGCATTTCTTTCTCATGGAGTTGTGATATAACATTGCATGGTTAGCATTTTGTTTATCATTATGGGTTTATTTAGTATTATTGGAAATACCTTCATGGAATAATCTATTCAACAGATGGTATCTAACTCACTTGAAGTAGGTTTTCATCTTATGGATATGGAAATTCTTTGATGTTTCCTGATTTTAAGAGTAGGCCAAGAGCATGGGTCAAGGCTTTGTAAATACACTGTAAAATGTGTTTCACACTTGGCAAGATTAATATTGAAACCATCACCTAATACGTATTCTGTGAATTACCTGACCTATTTGATTATTTAAAAAATATCAGATATATAAACAGTGGGAAAGGACAATTGGAGACTGATTTCCTTCTGAGGAAAAGAAATTGGATAAATAGAGACCATAAAGAGTAAAGGAGGTTTGGTTGCAGAAAAACTGAGAGGTGTGCTTGAGCATGAAACAGAAAACTTGTCTATGGTAGGATCAGCATGAAAGTTCTAATGGCAAAAAGGAAAAACCTTGTTCACATGGAAGACAAAAACTAGATCTCCTAAAGCAGATAGATAAGCTTCACTTATGTAGAGAGCTAAAATCAGAGCCTCTACAGCCAAAAAATTACGAAGAAGACTTGACCTAAGGCAAAGGTTCTTAACCTCCTGGGATGGGGGTATAAATAGATAGCCATCCCATTCATGAGCTTGGATGGGAAAAAATGAATATTTCCACTAACCCCTAAATGAAATTTAACACTTCTTTCTATTATAAATATAGGCAACAAACATTATTCTTGAAGTGATCCATAAGTTTCACCAGACTGCCAAATGTGTTCGTGACATAAAAGTTAAAAACCTTTGGTCTAAAGGTATTTCTTTAAAAAAAGTTACAGTAATAAATACATGATGAACTTGTGTGTGTTTGTTAATAAACACAAAATCAAGGGACTCATACTTCATATATAAGTTTGAAATCAGAAACTCATAGATGATCTAATGAGAGAATAATGGACAGGAATATTCTACTAGAAAGACAAAAGACCTAGGGATTTGAAATTACAAAAATACAATAACAATACCATCAGTATTCAACGTGAAAAGCAGAACTCTTTTTTATTCAATTTCAAAGTAGATGACCACATGCATGGTCTGCATACCCATGAGGAGATTGCAGCTTTTGCGTTGCAGAATCTGACATACAAGGGCAGCACCAAGGAAACAGGTTTATGGAAAGAGTTCATGACGACCTCCAAACTCTATAACCGGTTGGTTATTAATGAGTCTCTTCCATTTCGATTCATAGGAACTCACACAAAGTCATCTCAAACTACTCTTCAATGATATTATCACAAAGTCCATCAGCTTATAAGAATCACATATATTAGCGGTATGGAAGAAGACTTAAGAAACCATGAATGAGAGTGGGCTTTCAGGCTGTGAAACAAAGTGCATCAGTATACCATACCATTAGTTCAACATGACACAAACATTCTGTTAGGCAGTTACATTCAGACAATTGATACTATTATATTCCTCTTCCAGAAAGTCAAAGAAAAGTCTGCTTTATTTGTATTTTACTGGTTTGAGCATATTCCCTCATTTGAGGGCACACTTGTCACTTTCCATTATCTGAGAAAATATTCATAGACATGAATTAAATATGTGTTTGTAAACATAGATAACCTCATTTTCTTTTAAAGATGCTGGAAGAACATTGAGGCTGGTGAAAGTTTTAAATAAGCTAAAGGAGGCTAACCTGAAGCTTTCAATTCACAAGTATCTCTTTTGTAGACAGGTTCTGCACAGTATATTATTCACATGGTATCAACAGGGGATGATCATTGGCCCAGAGATTACAGAATTGTTTTGGAATTTGACATGTCCATGAACCAATAAGGTCTGAGGAGTCCTTTAAGATATGGTAACTATTATAAATTTTTAAAGAATGATTCAGCTCTTGTTGAACCACCAACTGATCTCACTCATGAATACATGAATGAAGATAACCAGAAGTAAAAGGGGAAGAAAAGCTAATTTGCTCCAACATCCGGGAAGCCAATTAGAGATTGATACACAGACAGAAGCAAACAAATTATTAAAACTTATTTACCTGCCTCTCACATGTATTAGTGCTGGCTTATGGAAATCCAAACAAGTCTTTGTGCTACATATATCTGAAGGGTTTGGGAGCATTCTTGTACCAAAAGAGTAAATGTCCCCAGAATCTGATGACATTAACCAGCAGATGACTTAGTGACAATGAGACTCACTATCCCCATTAAACAAAAGAAAATAAGACAAAACAAAACAAACAGGATTTCATGACTTTGAAGCCAGTTGTCACATGAATTAATCGCAAGTCTTTAGATAGAGAGATAGAGAGAGATAGATCGACAGAGATAGATGGATAGATAGATAGATAGATAGATAGATAGATAACTTCATCTTCTTAGATACTGGAAATACACGAAAAGATTGGTAATTGTTTCGGATACACTGGAGGAAGCATCAATTCACCAATGCCACATTAGACTCTGTATTGGCAACCAAAAATGGGCTCCTTAGCACTTAGTCAACAAGTGGCCTTGACTAGTTTGGCTTTTTTCCCCTGAACTGAATGCTGTTTGTATCTTGGACTGGAGTAAGCTTGTCGGCCCCTTCACCTTGCTTCCCTTGCTTAAGCTGATGGAAAGAACCTGTGCTTTCCTGGTCAACCCCTTCACCTTGCTTAAGCAGATTGAAAGAACCTGTGCTTTCCCCGGCATACCTTACACCCCCGCAGAAGCTGGATGGTTAAAAGCAGCTCCCGTTGGAGCCAGAGGCTGCCACAGCTACAGCTACAGCTACAGCTACAGCCACAGCCACAGCTACAGCTACAGCCACAGCCACAGCCACAGCTACAGCCACAGTCACAGCCACAGCCACAGCCACAGCCACAGCCACAGCTGAAGCAGGAGCTGCCAGTAGCAGAGCTGACCTACGGGAGGAAGCTGAACAAAGACTTAAGGCCAGTGGGTAATCTTATTACCATAGAGGGGGAAGCATGATTTTGCTTTACGCAATCATGCTTCTCTGTAGCCTCCTGGTTACTCTTTCAAGGTGTACTTATTGGGCCTGGAAGCTTTTGATCAATATATCAAAATGGGGTTGCTGGTTCATGGGTTGGTTGCTGTGGAGCCTAAATATATGTTTTGATTCTTCTGCCTTCTACTTTGAGAGTTTCTTATATCCGGCGGTTCCGAACCTTTCAGACATGTTTATGATCCTCTTTGAGATTATAAACTCTGCCCTCCTAATACAGACTCTTATTTTCCAGATTGGTAGTATTGCTAACCAGCCATGAACATACATCATACTACTGGCCTGGGAAGATTTTGAACATTCCCTGTCCTGACATCATATGGTAGTACTAAAATTCCTAAAAAACAGTACAAAAAATATTGGGGCCAATATGGGATGCTTACAAAATTGAGCCATGAACAAGTGAAAGAATAGTTGACAACTGCTGATTTTCATGAGACAGATCTTATATATAAACCATTTTTCTCTATTGAACCAACCCTCCCTAACCCCCACCACAGATGTTTATGCATGCCTGGAAATTAGAGAAGATAGCTGATGAAGGATTTGAAATGTGATACAAAGCAAAAAGAAAAAAGAAAAAAACCCTCAAGTTCCATTCACAAAAATGCACCTTATCATTAAGATAATTGCAGAAGATAGAACTATGTGAAGAAGTTCTGTACAAGATGCTCTTGTCCTGCTCAAGATGCCAGGAAGAAATTGATATCATGTAGTACATACTGTGTTGTAATATTGATAGCACTATATGATGTTTGGGTCATACGCACCAACTGTGGATGTAGAACCTATGAAGAACCAGATATTACTGGTCCAAGAAGAAAGCGTATACTACTAAAAAAATTATAGATTTAGTCAATATCATCAAAGAAATATGTTACCAGTTTGTGCTAAAAATGTGTAGAATAAAACCCTATCAAAGTTTTAAAAATTTTTTTCATTGGCTTTTGATCTTTGGAATGAGATACATGAGTCATATCATAGTGGAGACAATTCATTTCTTCAAGTATGTACTGATAATAATAAAAAGGAACCAAAAAGCTTTGATGCTTGCTAGTGTTGTAGGAGAATTTCTCAGTGTGGATTCCTTGATAGAATTCATTTTGACCAAGGCAGAGACAGGGAGAATCAGCTACTCAAGAAAATACTAGCTTTGGCAGATAGCAAGTCTAGTGTGATATTTTACAATCTCCATTGAGAGTCACATCACGGACATTTTGATCACATACTGTTCAGCATGGTAGAAACACTGAAATCAGGCAAAAATTACAGTTGTCAACATGTGACATTTCTGCTACTACTACTACACACGTGCATGCACATACACACACACACAAACACATACACAGAGAAGTTCCAGGTATTGCAATATTTACATTTTTATTTGCTGTTCGAGTGAGAGTCACAGCTATCTATTAACTTGTGCTTCGGAAGATGAAGAAGACACAACACTCACAACCAGCATAACTTCTCTAGCTGAAAGAATAATGCTAACTGACATTGACTACCTCAAAAGAGTTTAATCAATTCATCTAACCAAAAAACATGTTATGACACCCAAGTTCACTGTTAAGAACTTCAGTAGAAGAATGTGTTTAACTGAAAAGTGTTCACAGGATATACAGGGTATCCTATTTACAGTAAATTATTTCATACCAATTTGCTGTGAGACTGTGCAACCTGCCTATCTATAAAATAGCTTCAGAGAGTAATGAGGATAAAGAAATTTCACCACAACCACTTATTCCCATAAAAAAAAGTCAAATTCTTTGATAAGCAGAATAAATAAGTGATTTGCAGTTACTTCAGTAAACTCTAAGCGAAAGACACTCCTCACCACTTGTGGATATCTCTCTAGTCGCTGGTTTAGTATATGACCCTTTTTAATGAAGGAGGCCCTGTGTACATTAGTACAACTTTCCTTTTTACTTAAGTGAAATACAGTGAAGACAAGTGAAGAGTGACGAACCCAGAAGTAATGCCTTTATAACTTAGAGCTTCAGTTAGTCTTGGGGACAAAGAATCTAAAAATAGAAAGACTCAATTTTTGCTGTAGTATTGAAACCCTGTGACTGCAGTGACGATTACAATATCAATATCCTAAACCAACTAAAGTATAGAGACAGATAGAATGGATCCATAACCAGATTAACCTGCAACATTACTGATGAAACAAAAGAAGGGATTATACGTATAGTCAGATGACCATGCTACCATTTACATATGCAATATGTGCCTTATATGTAATAGTACATGTTCATTGATATACATTTTCAAATATCTTTCAAAAGCCTCTTTCAAAAATCCTACCATCAGTCACAGCTGATGATCTGAAGAATACATTTAGAGATGCTAAATGTTCCCTTAGATGTCTTAACATATTTTTTCTAGAAACAACTCAAAAAGAGAAATTGTCCATTTGGAGTCTGTGGTGGAAAAAATCTAGGCATTTACTTAACTTCATAACCCTTATTGTGGAGAAAACCACCACCTTACAGTGTCCTTCTCAAAGTCATCATCAACTTTTCTTTTAGAGTGGACTACTATTTCTGTAAAAAACCTTTGAATAGATTTTGAAACAGAATAAGACAAATTCCTTTACAAAAATATTGAATTAAATTTTTGCTGAGTGTGATGTTTGAGTATATTTATACACAGTGAAGAATCAAAGGATTATCTGTTTTCATTTTTTATGACAGTATGTAATAAAAGGTTTATTATTCCTTCTCACCAGAGTTTCTTTGGAAATATGAAATCAATTTTTTCCACTGAATTTCCTGTGTTAAAGTAGATGTGTGCATGTATGATCTATGTTGATGTTTACGATTTTTGTATATTTACTTATGAATTCATATAACGTAGTATGTTGGCATTTATTTTTATACATATTTTTACTATTCCTTAGGCCTGTTGATATGTTATTATTAATTTTGCTTAATTTTGATGCTGTACTTATTTGCTTATGTCCTGTGGCTGTGCATGTGTTACTTTGATCTTTGCATGTAATATATTCAGCATGTGATTTAATCATTTAGTTAGTAAAAAAGCCTATGAAGGAATTCTTTGCACGCTGATCAATCTTTTCAATGTACTATTACTGTGTATTTGCTGATAGTGGTACTGTGAGGCATTATTATACTTGTTCTTTCATGTTAAAGTTTATTAGGAGTCTGTGATATAAATTTTCAGATTTCAAATATACTTTGGGTTATTTTACAAGGAACCACAGAATTTCTGATTCTAGGGAGGAATATAACTTATTTATTGGCTTTACCCATACATGGCAGTGACTAAAAAGATGAGAGAGGGAATGATGTAATGGAAGGGTGATTTAGCCATCATTCAAACTCATGGGGTTTTCCCTGGTCATGTTCTTTCTTTCTTCCTTCCTTTCTTTCTTTCCTTCTTTGTTGCTTTGTTTCTTTCTTTGTTTCTTTGTTTCTTTTTCTTTCTTTCCTTCTTTGTTTCTTTGTTTCTTTCCTTCTTCCTTTCTTTTTTCTCTCTTTCTTTCTTTCCTTCTTTGTTTCTTTTTTCTTCTTTCTTTCCTTCTTTCTTTCTTTCTTCCTTCCTTCCTTTCCTTCTTCCTTTCCTTCTTTCCTTCTTTCTTTCTTTCTTTCTTTCTGTCTTTCTTTCCTTCCTTCCATCATTACTTCCTTCCTTTCTTTCCATAAAAACATATTATGTTTTGTTTTTATATTATCCACATTTCCCAATGCATCTCTTTTCCCAACCCCTTTCCATTTGAACAATCTCTTATAATGAAGAATAAAGAATAAAAAACAACATGGCAAAGCCAACCAATATATTTATGCTATCTGAAAATATATTCCTTGTTGTCAGAGGCCCAAACCACAATAAATAAATAAATGAAAATTGCTTCTTTTGACTATTTCTTGGAGTGAAGTTTGCTTCACCTTAAGCTTGAAGGGACATATGGTAAGGAGAAAGACTTCATAGTGATAGACTATCAAGAATCTTTCCTCTGAGCCAGAATGAGTGAAGAAACAATCTGGAGGAGGAAACAATGGAGCTACTGAGCAGGACTAAATTTTTTTACTGAACAAAATTTTTCTCTTAGTCAAGAAAAAAAATGAGTAGCATGTGTATTTTAATTCTTTCTTTACAATACCCCGTGTCACACTAATTTCATTAACTAACTATATCATGAAGAAGAAATGGAATCTTGAAAATAATAGTATAATAATATTAGAGGAGTTTGTGAGAAGACCACAAGTTTTACTCTAATTCTGTAGTCTGCTTAATATGGTGGCTGGAGAGAAAATGAATAATCTATAGAAGAAAATCCTTAAACAATTTTTCTGAGACCCTGAATTAACCTTTATCTGTAAAGAAACATGATGAAGAGAATGTTTCATAGACTTTGACTGCTATTCTGAGATTGTTGAAGGAGGATTCTGTTTCCAAAATAAAGAAATCACAGTAGCAATGGTGTTTAGACGAGCTTTGCTTCTTCTCCAAAATGATACATAAATAATCATTTATATTTGGTTTTGTTTATTGCACTACTAATAAATTGTGTAGCTAGTAAGCTTGATGTTTATTGTAGTATAGAGTGTTTGGAATATATAGATGAGCAAATGTTTAGAGAAAAAAATTTTAATAAACTTGTATGAGGTCTCAACTACTTAATTAATGAGAAGGAAATTACAATTTTAGTATTTTATAAGTAAATATCAGAATCTATTAAAGTAGGATTAGCATTTACAAAGGAATATTTATTTCAAAGGATGAAAACAAATATACAAACATCCCCTCAGTAGATGGGGCATAATCACTCTTCTGTTTATATTCTCTCCGTCTCTAGAAAATGGAAGGGGATCAGGTTCACATTCTCCCCACTAAGTTCCAAGTCCAAAGCTCCCCAAGGTCACATTCCTGATACCTCCTGATGGATTGGCAACAACAAGCAGCCTTAACCCTTGGACACTATCATAAAGAAAAAGCAAGACTGTCCCATTCTGGTAGTTTTAAATACAAAACCAATTCCATCATGTAGTCAATGGAAAGCGGCAATTCTTATCAAAGGGGTATAGCAGTGCAGGATATCTTCTTCCAGAAACAGATCCCTGTCATTTCCAACATGGATGCCTCCATCTTAAGTAATATAAGCATATGCAAAACCCTTTTACATGTGATTCAATCTTAGGTCATTAACCTGTGGGAAAAGCTTGTTGGCCAGCAAAAGACACAGCTCATTTGATATGTATTACTTAATGAGCAGATATGAAAGAAGAGGAAAAATTTTCTCCTTCAAAAGTGGGAAATATTTTCTTTGCCCTTCAAGTACTGAAATGGGGCAAGAGCCATACTACAGCAGAGCAGGATTGGAGTGAGACTAGTGAATTATGTTGCACAGGTTTCGAAGAAGCATTCAGGATAAAACAGAAACATTTCTCTAAATAGACTTGCTTTCTATTCCTTTTATGAAAAAAAAATCACATTTAGGAGCGCACTGACTGAAAACAAACAGTCACTTTTAGTGTATGAAGCTTAGGATGTTGGTCCCTTTTCTCAGACTTCCCACAGGAATTAAAAAAACAAATAAGAAATCCTGGCAGGGAAGAGGTAGTCAGGACATTGTGTAGCACAGCAGCTTAGCATACAGGAAATGACTACTCAAGTGCGTTTAGTATGGCAGCACTGCTATAGCAACCTAGAAATGCTACCAAGATTTGACATCACTCACAAGGTCCCCTATTGCTTAGAAAATAAAATGACTGAAGAAATTAAATTGATGAATAAATAAAGCTGCCAAGAATTAAATATGTACTTATTTGGCTATTCAGCTACATATTTATGTACTGCCTAGCAGGGAACCAATAATTAGATGAGGGTTGTTTCGTAATCCCTAATTTGCAACAATCTTAACAATTAGAAGGGATATTATTTTTCATTGAAGCTTTCTGTTCATTCTAGGACTACCTAAGCAAAATAAAGATTTGATAATTGTTCAGGGAGTTTGATTTAGTCCAGATAATCCAGGAAGAAAACAAATCATATAATGTAAAGTATGCTTTATTTATATGTTTTATTTTTAATTGAGCAAGAGCTCAAAGCTTGATATTGCTGTAAAGAGAGGAAGGTAGATAAGCAACAGGGAGAGAAAGGTGACTTCTTGTGGTCTTAATTTACTTCCCAGTATTGTCTCCCCTGTTTAATCATTTGTCTCTAATAGGGGAAGGGGTTTTTAAACTGAGGAACTGGGGCTCCTGTATCCTAAGAACTTCTGGAAATGTGTTGGAAGGACAACTTCTAGAGCAGAAATTGGTACTTTTTAGTCCATCCATTGGAGATTAAAATATATAAAGAAGGCATTCCCACTAGAATGGGTATTCTAAAAGTGAACAAGCCTTAGTACCTAAAATACTCAGTTTCTTAACTGTTACAATTGAGCCTAAGGGAATCAGCTGTTTGGATGGGAGTGGCTTAGATCCCTGTAGTAAAAAAATGTGGTGCCTGGAGCTAAATATCTCTTGTTGGAGATTAAAATATTTTTCTCACTAAAGCTGAGAGAAATAGACAGTCTTACTCAGATGGCTGTGTGTTAATAGCTGCAACTTTTTTCATAGAGTTGTTTAAAGCCTTGGAGCTTTAAACTAATAGGGTATGGAAGAGATCACTTCTCACTATGAAAAGATAGCATTCTAGGCAAGGCCTCCAGGTGAAGTCAGAAGAAAAGAGAAGCTACATAGTCATTTACCCAATGGAACCATGCTTGGATACAGCCAGTAGCAATTATAGGAACTATGGAATAGCTTCTAGTAGATGCTGTAAAACCAGCAAAGAATACTCACCCACCAGAATACACACATACACACACATACATATACAACATATGTATATACACACACATATACACACAGATGTAAACATGTGTGTATACACACATACAATGAAGAAAAAGTGTAGAAAAGACTGTAAAGGAACTACATTCATGACAGAGAATACCAGGAATCAGAGACAACCAGGCCAATAATATCACTTGATCAAAAGACATTAACATCTCTGCTGCATTAGAGGAAGGTGCTGTCCTTTCATAAATGACTTTTTACACAAGTGTCCTAGCCATACATGTTCTTCATACCTGTGCCACTCCAAACATATGTCCCATGTGTTTGTGTTCTTCCCACTGATATGCGTATATTCACGAGAGTATGTTTCAGGCTTATGGGAAAATATTTTATTGCCACTTTTCTTACTATTCTGTTTCATTATTTTTACTTTGAACTCATTGTGCTCTCCAGTCAACCATGATTTGTAAACAGATTAGTGGAGGCATGTGAGTTATGATTTTAAAGAGGCTTGGATCCACAGAGTAACTCAAACTTGGAGTAACCTTAACTCAGGAATAGTATGTGGGTTAAGGGGTATTGGGGACTCGGTGGGGCACATGATAATAAAACCTCTTTGGAAATAAAGATGTCATTAGTTGAATATGAGGTAGACAAAATATGATTTCCAACATTCATCTGTCTCTAATATTTTTAGGAGTTGTCTATTCCAAAAAATCTCAGAATTAGCAATTTAAAATAGAGATTATGTGCCCCAGAAACTGGGACACATATAACTTGCTAATTTTCTGTAGCATCAATTACATTTCATTAAAAGATGTGTATAAAAGATTTGCAGAATCAGTTACATTTCATTAAAATTTTTCTATAAGTGGGAACAGGCTATCCCTTGCCAATATTGCTACGTGTTTCCCCATGTGTACATCATTATTAAAGGATGTTGAACAACATAGCTACTTCAGGAGGAATACTTTTAAAATTGGATGAAGTGATCCTATAAGAAGCCATCAATAACGCAGAGAATACTTTTATTTTTAGTTTCATTGTCTAAAACCATACTAATTATAGAAATACAGGGAATCAACAGATTATTACTCCAGGGAAAGTCCAAGTAATCTTTATGTTCAATTTTTTATGATTATGCTTAGAAGAGTTAAAGGGTTATTCAGAGAAATACTGTGACATGATAGCCCCCAAGAAGGTCTGCATATTTCAGGCTAGACTTGCAGGGTCCTAGTTAGATACTTTGAGAAATACAAGAACCCTCAGGAACATTCTTCCATTGCAAACTTTGACATAAAATAATGACATGCACACAGAAAACAGTTTTGAAATAACTCACAAAGAAAATCAAACTTACAAAACAATAGAAGTTTGGGTTACAAAATAGGATGTAGTTGGAGTATGTTTTGGGGAAGAGGATTGTTCTTTTTCCCTGCTCATCCTAAAAAGACAGGGAAAGAAGAAGGAAGGTGAAAGATGATGTCTCACATCCACTCTGCTTCACAGTCAAAGTCAAGAAGCCACTGCCAATCAGGCCTTTCCTCTAATCATGCTATGACAGTACCATCTGTCTACTGTTGAAGATCATACTGACCACAGCATGAGGTTCCTGGTTGCATTCCATTCCATTAAAATTTTTCTGTCCTGTTTTTCAGACTCTCTGGCAATAGTCAGCCATAACCCCTCATAACTACAACTTTCATCCTCAATTCTTTTTGTAACATATTTTTGTTAGAGATTTCCCAATAATGTAAAAAAAGATAACCTTTTTTTAAAATTTTGAGTTCCAAATTGTCTCTCTCCCAGAAGGCAAGCAAGGTAATATAAATAATACTTGTGAAGTCATCCAAAACATATTTGCATATTAACCATGTTAGGAAAGAAACACACACACACACACATACGAAGAAAAATAAAGTAAAAAATAAAGGGTGCTTCAATCTGCAGACAGAGTTCTATCTGAAGTTCTCTCTCTGAAGACAAATAACATTTTTCATCACATTTTTTTAATTGTCCTCGATCATTGTCTTGATCAGAGTAGCTTTTTTCCCCAATTGATCATCCTTACAAGTTTACAGTCATAATGTACAGTATTCTAGTGGCTCTACTCACTTCACTTTGCATAAGTTCATATACATTTTTCCAGGTTTCTCTGAAACCATCTTGCTAGCCATTTCTTGTAGCATAATAGTATTCCATCACAATTTTATACCACAGCATTCCCCAAATGATAGGCATCCCCTCCATTTCCAATTTTCTGCACCACAAAAAGCTGCTATATTTTAATACAAATAGGTACTTTTCTCTTTTCTTTGATCTCTTTGGGATATAGACCTAAAAGGGTTATTGCTGGCTCAGAAGGTATGCCCAGTTTTATAGTCCTTTGGGTATAGTTCCAAATTGCTCTCCAGAATGGTTGGACTAGCCCAGAACATCACTGACATTGCTTTAGCTTTCCTATTTTTCCACATCCACTCCAGCATTTGTCATTTCCCTTTTCTGTGATGTTAGCCATTCTGATAAGTGTAAGGGTGGGACCTGAGAGTTGTTTTAATTTGCATTTCTCTAATGAGCAGTGATTTAGAGGGTTTTTTTAAAATATGCAACTACTGGTAACTTTGTTTTCTTCTTCTGAAAATTGTCTGTTCAAATCCTTTGAAGGTTAATAAACTAAAGAATGGTATTTTTTAAAATCAACTTGGTTCAGTTCCCTATATACTTGAGAAATGAGACTTTCATCAGAGAAACTTTCTCTAAAATTCCCCCCCCTTCTGTTTTCCTTTTAATTTTGGCTACATTCATTTTGTTTGTGAAAAAATAGATAATTTTGATTACATTAAATTGTAAAGTTTTTGTACAAACAAAGCCAATGCAACCAAGATTAGGAGGGAAGCAGGAAATTGAAAATTTTTACAACCAGAGTTTATGACAAAGGCCTCATCTCTAAAACGCACTGGGAACTGAGTCAAATTTATAAGAAAACAAGTCATTCTCCAATTGATAAATGGTCAAAGGAGATGAACAGGAAGTTTTCAGAGGAAGAAATTAGAGATATCTATAGTTATATGAAAAATGCTGTAAATGACTATTAATTAGAGAAATGCAAATCAAAACTACTCTCTGGTACCACATCTCTCCTGTCAGATTGGCTAACATGTCAATACAGGAAAATGATAAATTCTAAATGCGCTCTGGAGAAGATGTGGGAAAATTGGAACATTATTGCATTGTTGGTGGAGTTATGAACTGATCCAACCATTCTGGAGAGCAATTTAGAACTTTGCCCAAAGGGCTACAAAAATATGCATACCTTTTGACCCAGCAATACCACTTCTAGGGATGTATCCCAAAGAGATCATACAAGGGGGGAACAGACCCATATGAACAAAAATATTTATAGCAGTTCTTTTTGTGGTAGCAAAGAATTGGAAATCAAGTGGATGCCCATCAATTGGGAAATGGCTAAACAAATTGTACTATATGAATGTAATGGAATATTATTGGGCTATAAGAATTGAGGAGCAGATAGACTTTATAAGAACCTGGAGAATCTTATGTGATCTGATGATGAGCGAAGGGAGCCGAACTAGGAGAAAACTGTATACAACCGCAGGCACATTGCTTTTGTGATTACTAACTTTAATATACCTGGCTCTTCTCAACAATGTAAGGTTCTAAGACTCATGATGGAAACATGTTTCCACAACCAGAGAAAGAATTACAGAGTCTGAATGCAGACTGAAGCAAACTATTTGCTCTCACTCTCTCTTTTTATTTTATTTTACTCGATTCAGGGTTTTGTTTCATCTTTCTCATGGTTCATTTCATTGCTTATAATTCTTCTTTACAACTTGATTATTGGGAAAATAAATTTATCGTGATGGTATATGTAGAATCTATATCAGATTACATCCTGTCTTGGGGGGCAGGGAGGAGGAGGGGGAGAGAATTTGGAACTCAAAAATTTGTGGAACTGAGTATTGTAAACTAAAAAATAAATTAATCAAAAAAAACCAAATATGGGATTACTATAGTCATTTACTATTATGTACTGTGTACCCAATTTATTCCACTGATCCACCACTCTATATCTTAGCTAACATCAGGTTACTTGGATGATTACAGCTTGTACTAGTTTGAAATCTGATGCTGCTAGACCATCCTTTACTTTTTTTTTATTGAAGCCCTTGATATTCTTGACCTTTTGTTCTTCCAGTTTTTGTTTATTCCTTTTTCTAGCTTTATAAAATGATTCTTTAGTAGTTTGATTCATATAGCATCCATTAACAAGACCATATGACCTTCTTAAGTCACATAATTTTCAGTCATATGAAGCCTTTGGTGGGAGGAGCCTGCTGAATGGGTGTTACAGGAAGCAGTGAAACAGGACAGGTAGAGCAGAAAGGGTGGATCAGAGCTGAGAGGAAGTGACACAGAGCAGTCAGAGATGGGAGAGAGACTCTGGGGCAGCTTGGAGACTGCCTTCCCTCTGTTAGGATCTTCCCAGAACCACCCTCAAGCAAAATCACTCTGTGGCTCTCATTCATGCTGATTGCCGCTCTGTGACTGCCTCCTCTGTCTCCTTTATAGTTAATTTGGGTGTTTGTAACAGTCAAAATCACTTAGTTATTCCAAATTTTTCTTAAAAATATTGCAGTTACTATATGCAATATTCCCTTGGTTCTGCTCGTTTGCTCTTTGTTATATTGTACAAGTCTATGAATGTTTTTTTCTAAGATCATCAGACTCATATTTCTAACAAAATATTGAATAGTAGTGATAATGGATGCCCTTGCCTTATCCCAGATCATATTGGGAAGACATTGAGATTATTCTTGCAAGAAATAATGCTTGCTCTTAGTCGTATTTAACTACAACTTATCATTTTGAGAAAGGTACTAATAATTGATTCCTATGCTTTCTGGTGTTTTTAATCAGAATGTATTCATTCAAAAGCTTTTTTCTGCACCTATTGGGATAATGATATGATTTTTGTTATTTTTGATATTAATGTGGTCCAATATGCTGATAGTTTTCCTAATATTGAAAAAGTACTGTATTTTTGGTATAAGTCCCATCTGATCATAGTATATTTTTTTTGGTTTTGGGGTGTTTTTTTGTCTGTTATATTTTTGTAATCTCTATGCTAGTATTTTTTTTTTATTTTGATATTCATTAAGGAAATTTGTCTATAGTTTTCATTCTTTGTTTTGTCATCCTTGGTTTAGGTATCAAAATAATATTTGTGTCATAAAAGGAATTTATTAAGACTCTCCCCTTACCTATTTTTTCAAATAATATATAGACTATTGGTATTAATTGTTCCTTAAATATTTGGTAGATGGTTTTCTTCAAATCTTTCTTTTTCTTGGGATTCTTTCTTAGGGAGCTCATTGATGACTTGTTCAATTTCTCTTTCTGAGATAAGGTTATGTAAGTGTTCTATTTCCTTCTCTGTTAATCTAGCCAGTTTATGTTTTTGTAAATATTCATTCATTTTACTTAAACTGTTAATTTTACTTGCATTTAATTGGGCAAAATAACTCCTAATAACTGTTTTTGAATTGAAGTTGAATGAATTATTGAATGTAATTTTTACTGTATTGTATTCTGAAAAGGGAAAATTTAACATTTCTGTTTTTCTGCATTTGGGTATAGGGGTTTTTGCCCTAGTACATGTTTGTGTGTGTGTGTGTGTGTGTGTGTGTGTGTGTGTGTGTGTGTGTGAAAGTGCCATCTACACCTGAGAAAAATGTATATGCCTTTCTATTCCCATTCTGTTTTCTACAGAAGTCTATCATATCTAACTTTTCTAAGGTTCTATTTCTCTCCTTAACTACTTTTTAAAAATTATTTTATGGTTAGACGTATTTAGCTCTGAGAGAAGAAAGTTGAGGTCCTGGAGTATATTTTATAGTTGTCAAATAGCATCCAGTCCCTGCATCCACTCCACTGACCAGTTGCTCAGTCATTTCAGTCATGTCTGAATCTTTGTGGTACCAATTAATATTTTCTTGCCAAAGACACTGGAGTAGTCTACCATTTCCTTCTTCAGCTCATTTTACAGATGAGGAACTGAGGTAAACAGGGCTAAGTGACTGGGCCAGGGTCATACAGCTGGTGTCTAAGGCCCGATTTGAATTCAAGATGAGTATTCCTGACTCAAGTCTGGAACTGTATCCCATGCACCACCTAGGTGCCTACATTATTGTGAGAGCTGCTAAGTTGTAAATAATCATTATTGTGGTACCTTGGTATTTTAACTCTTTGACTGCTTGGTGTATTTTTTTTCTTTGATTTAAGGGCTTCAGATTTTCATTATAATTTTCCTGGAAGTTTCCATTTGAGGGTTTCTTTTTGGAGGTAACCAGTAGATTTTTTTGCTTGTATTTTGCCTTTATTGAAATAGTTCCAGGCAATTTTGATTTATAATTTCCATAAATATGGCATCTGGAGTTGCTTTTCCTGATCATAAATTTTTGATATTCTGATACTTAGAAAATTATCTTTCCTTGACCTGTTTTCTGCATCAGTTCTTTTTCATATTGTATTTCTTAATTTTTCTTCTGTCATTTAAAAATAATTGTTGAGAATGTATCTGTGATGTTGAATTTGAAAATGGAAATGTGACATAGTGGATAGGAAGGCAAGGTGAAAGGTGGAGAGGCCTAAGTTTCATGGATCTGCCAGACAGAAAGGTTGGGTTGTTGTGGCAAAGACAAGTGCATGGCCCATGATAGGGATGTTGTGGCCGTGATTTACAGCTAGCTAGGTTTAAATTGAGAAGGAAGGAAGGAAGGAAGGGGAGGAAGCAAAGGAGGGAGGGAAGGAGAAACAATGGAGAGAAGGAAGAAAGGAGAGAAGGAGGGAAGTTGGAGGGAGGGAGGGAAGTAGGGAGGGAAATATCATGGAGAGAGTAAGAAAAGAAGGAGGAGGAAGAGAAGGAAGGGGAGAGAAGGAGAGAGGGTGAAAGGAAAGAAAGATGGAAGTAAGAAGGGGAGGAAAGAGGGAATAGTCCTGGGGGCAATGAAGGGCCCCATCCCAGTTAAATATCCCCTATTGCTCTTTCTTTGTCCACTGAGGGAGAAACAGATTTGCCCACTGCTCCTACACTCCTCAACATCTTGTTTTCTTTCCCTTGTCCTCTAATGAGGCATCTAACAGATGGCAGCCAAGATTCTCTTTTTTAGAGGTTCTAACTAATGCCAGAATTTTTAGGGTCTTTGTTAGCCACTGCACAAATAATCTAGCACAGGACACAGATTCCATGTCTAGAGAACCATCTCTCACTGCATCATCAATACATTCAGTGTCACAAAAAATTAAATATAATAACAGCTAACCCAAAATGGAGTCAGTTATGTTCTCCTTGAATCCACTTCTGACATAGCCCTAGTGACAGCCAGTGCTACAGTAAAGACAAGGCTGGCATTGGAGTTAAGAAGACCCAGTTTTAAATTTCTACCTTATACCCTTACCAGTTGTGTGACTCTAGGTCACCTATAAAATCAGAAAAATCGCATCTACCTAGGGAGGGGAAGTCAGTTGTCAGGATAAAATAAGATAACATATGCAACCTTAAATGTGTTATATAAAAGTTAGCTATTGTTATTATTTTTTATTTAAGGATTCCATCTTCATGCCCTGTTATAGCTATTGTTACAATTACCTATTTAAGGATTTCATTTTCATGCCCTGTTAAAATCTTATATGAATTTTAACAAGATTCTGCTTGGTCATGGTAAAAGTAGTTTGAAAGAGAGACAATGGATTTTTCCTAATAAAAATGGATGAAGCTTGGCTGGAGAGTCATGCTCTTCAGGTAAGCCTTGAAGATATAATGAAAATGGGAGGACCACCCACGAAGTGAGAGGACCCAGGCATCAGGGCATACTGAGATTAGTCCTGCCTTGGGGTTCCTCTGACTGTTTCTTGTTGGCTATGATGACTCAGGTTTATACTATGTGGTGACAAAATATCTTTTAATTGGTTATTGAGCAAGACCTTCTTCTATGGTTACACTAAAGGGGCACTCCCAAAACCTTGAACCCTTTCCATACTTTTCTTCCCCAGTAAATTTTAGGGTGTGGGGAGGGGCAGCAGCTGCCCTGTCTCACACTGGCGTACCATGTGCTCATGAAAGAATGGCACATCTGCTTCTTATGTGTGTAACTATGTTCTGTCTCTCTCCCAGAGCCAGACAAGCTATAGCTCCCCTTTAGGTTCAAGGAAGTCACTCTGAAGGATCTCTTCTTTATTGCCATAGGTTCAAGCCCCCACGGGTTATATTTTCTCTATTGTTAAGGGCCTGTGAATAGAGTCTAAGTTCTATTTATCCATTCAATATCAATTGCCTTTTATAAAGAGATACTTATGCCAAAGATATAACAGGAATAATCACATTTTGCCCCAAATCTCCAGTGCATATTTGTCCCTTGGTCTCTGGGGAAGTAGGCTAAAAACTTAGCTCAGTTCCTACATAAAACTGGTCCCTCAGACTTCATGCCCAAATGCAGCTTGAATGCTGGGTGAGTCCTTCCACTAGGCTGGAATATTGAAGAGTCAACTCTACCCTCCCTCCCCCCCCCAAAAAAAAAGATTGCCTTTTGTTCCTTAAGATATTGAAGCTGTTCTGTGATTCTGACTCCTAGATTCCTGTGCCTTTCTCCTCTGATCTTTCAGACTCCCAGTGTTAAGAGATCATACTTCCTTTACCTAGAATGGAAGAAAACAAATGGGAAGGTCATGGACTAAGGCTCATTTCTGAGGGGTCATTTGGCCTCTCAGAAGTCTCTCACTGGATTCCAAGAGTGACAGAGTCACTCAATGAAGCTAAGGAAGGCAGAAGAGGCGGAGACTGAGAATCCCTTTCCAGAACCTCCTCACCAGCACATAGCTAACTGTCTAGAGCCAGCAGCAAGCTGTCTACCTATGATCCACAGTCTCCCTCTCTCTTATCCAACACCATCAGGCAACACTCTAGTAGCATCCTTCCCACAGAGAGGTAGAATGAACGAAGCAAGCTAATGGAGTTGCCTCTGGTGCCAGGTCCCCGTTACATTTGCTTATTCCTGCTTAATCGTGGGTAAATGAGTTTTCTGAAAGGGGAGGGCCCAAGTGACCAGGGAAACTAGAGGTCCAGCAAAGCCACCAGAAATTCCACTGGCACCTGGAGACAGTAGCATCACCAGTCAAGGGATCTGCTTAGCTCAGCCTAGCAGTGGAATGATCCATTGGTTGAGAAACGGGCCTTGGAAGGAGCCAGCTCAGGGGACAAAGGGGAAGAGCTTGTCCGTTATTGATGCTTTGCTCCTAAGCAAACTTATCTGATACTATGTAAAGGTAAAGAAGGACTTCCATGTCAAAGAATCATGAGATAGCCCAAGCCCCCTCTCCATCTTTCTTATATGGGTACCTCCTCACCTTTGTACTTTGAGACACTTTCCCCAGAGTAGATGTATGTGAAGGGCTAAGTGGGAATATTTAAGGGGAAGGTATCCCTCCTGGTTTGGGTGGGTTGTTTCGTATCTACTATTTTGGTCACATCTTCTCGTTGAATATACTTTTGTCAAAGCTAATTGATCTGCATGGGGTAGTATACTATACGGGGCCTTATGAGAAATGGTAATAGAACTAACCCTTCAAGTTACACAGAGAACTTGAGGGGAACAGTAGTCATTGCCCATAGGAACCAGTGTGACTTAGTTGAGTGAACCCAGAGTGAGTGCTAATAAAGATAAGTCTCGATTCTATGATGCAAAAGCCAGAGAACTGGAGAAAGTAGCTACTTTTTGTTTCAGAAGCTTTGAATACCTGGCTCCATTTGGTGGACTGGGGAGCCTCTATCCAGAAAAGAAAACAAACAATGCAGGTAGAAGGAAAGTGAACATCAGTGTGCATGCTCCTGGCCTGGAGCTATAAGAAGGTATTGTCCTCTGCACTTCACTCTCCACCTGTCCCCGTTGTTTCCTTATAGCAGGATATCTGAAAGACTCCAGTTTCTTTGTGGAGTATAGAGGTAATATTTTCCCCCCACAATTTAGTAGAATGTCAAATATCTAAGCTCAAATGTAGCATTTGTGTGGAACCTGAGAAGCTCATTGTCTTATTATACTGTCATCTTCCCCTCGTTTTATGCTTTTAAAAACATTTCTCTAAGAAAGGGTCCTCAGTTTTTATCAGGTGGCCAAACAGATTAAGCATACACACACACACACACACACACACACACACACACACACACACACACACACACGAATCCCTGCGCTACACTGTGTACAGCGGAGGTATCAAACATCTAGCCCCAGTAATCTACAACACTCTGAAGGGAGGCCAAAACCAGATTAAGAAGTAATTGGGAAACATTTAAAAAATAAATAAAAATACCTTAAAACATAAATATCATGACATTCAATAACTAAGTCAATTTGAGGCCACAGGGATTCTTAAGTGAAAATTAGTGCTGTGGTTTCTATTTGAGTTTCATAGCAGGAGCATTGTTGTTCTGCTGAAGAGGGCCAATGACATCACAGGAAGATGTCTTGATTTACTTGTGAATTGGATTTAAGTGAGACAGAGTTACACAAAGTCATCAGCCTCACTTTCTCATCCAGAGTCATGAAATTCCAGTGCCAGGACAAAAGTCAGGGAGACTCATGATGGCCCAGGATTCAGTGGATGACCTTGGTGTCTTCAATGTCTGAACAAGCTACAAGTGCCTTACAGAGCATGCTTCAGCCACCTTGATGGTCTTTAGACCAGACTGTTCTCATCTGCCTGCCCCGCTGGAGGAAGTTTTCACATGCTTGAGTTAGACATCCCCTTAACTCACAGATGGGGCTGAAGTCTGTAGCCTGGTTTAGCCCATCCACTAAGATGGTTTAACCACGATGTGACCACTGAGCATGGTACAGTTTCTTGGAACCACAGGTGAGAGGTGAACAACAAAGGTGTTTGAGAAGCCTTAAAAAGGACTCAGTAAGCCCTCATACCAGAGGTGCAAATGGACATCCTATACACCATGCTGCCTAGCACACACCTAGGTGGCTCAGTGGATAGAGAGCTGCTCTTGGAATCAGGAAGAGCTGAATTCAAATCTGGTCTCAGACATTTACTAGCTGTGTGACACTGACAAGTCATTTCACCTCTGTTTGCCTTAATCCACTGAAGAAAGAAATGGCAAACAAAAACCAAAATTGTTAATACCCTCATGCAAATGTATCTTCAGAAAATAAAGTGAACTGACAATGTAGGAAAAGTAAATGAAAATAGATGAGATAGCAAGATATCTACACTGTTATTTTAACAGAGGTATTAGACTGCTGTCCAAGGGTTGCAAGCCATACAACTACTGAGTATAGCCTGAATTGGAATAAAACATAATTGATAAATGTTTAAGGAAATAATTAAAAATATACCACAATATAGGTAATGTTAATGTGGGGTTTTCTAAATCAATATGTGGCTTCAAGAATCCTTACACCACTGGTGTAGGCCTCATTTGTAGTTATTCAATTTTAGCATTGATTTTGATAGATATATTTGTTTTTGTATTATCTACTGCTTCCTCCTGTATACCTCAAAGCACTTCATTTCAACCAAATTAATTAAGGACTGGTTTACATCTAGTTGACACATTTAATTCATTGATTGATTCAATACAGTTATTTAGATCTTCTGTAATTTTGTTAATTGGGAATTGGGATGAAAATCTTCATTTTTTTAAAATATATCAGCCTTTGGCAAATCCTAGCTCTGCTCTGAATTCACTATATTTCATGGAATCATAATCAAATAATCTTGGAATGTCAGAGTTGATAACCAAGGAATCGGAAACATGTTTAACTTCATATAATACTAATTCTTCTCATAAAGTAAATTTAAAAATAAAAAGTACATGATAAAACATCTACTGAGTACTTTCATTGTTACCACTTTTCCCAGTGCATATGCTGCCTAAACCCAGGGGTTCTAGGGAAAAGAGTCTGATTTTTCTTTAGTTCCAGATCATGTTACTCCTATAAGTAAGCTAGAGAGGGTAGAATATACAAAGAAATGAAATTCCCACTCAGAGTTTAACACTTTTCTTCATTTGTATCATTTATTAAATGAAAACTTGAACACTCTCAACCAAAGACTTGCAGGTAACCATGCAGCATGGGGACATGGATTCAGGATCTTGTTCAGAAGACTTAAGCTGCTACTCCCTGCGCTTTTCCTGATATCATGTTAGCTGTCATAGGCAGAGGCTTCTGACTTTTTTTAACTTCAGTTACTTTATCTTTCCTAAAGATCAACCCAATGGCTACTCCTGGCATGAAAATGACTGCTACCTCCATGACATTTGGCTATTTTATTGGCTATTTTATTCTACTGAGGCTTCAACTTTCCCATCACACCTCTGGCCTACTCTCTCCACTTCTTGTGGTTCTTAGCTTCTCTACAAAAAGATTCACTGCTCCATTGCCTGAAAGGGGATGATACAAATGTATATGTGTGTGTATATTATATATATATATATATATAATATACATATATATATATACACGTACATATCTGTGTATGTATATCTATGTATATATTTTAAGTATAGTACAGAATCACAGTACTTTCTCTTCTGTCATACTCTAAGAAACATTAAATGTTGGACCAGTTACTGAGTAGCTTAGTTGCCGAGCCACTGACAACATATATTTCATTGAAATTGAATTTTTAGATAAGGATTTGATCTATACATATTCTTACCATAGAAAAGCAAATGAGGGAGGAATTTATCTTTTGGAATGGCTTTCATTTTATGTCAAAATATGAAATCTCTGCACAAATTGAACATCAAAAATCCATGTTTATCTGTATTAAACACATTGCCCTTATATAGCCATTATTTTATATCTCACGGTCTCATTCTTGTGTACAAAGGAGCCTGGTTGCCTGTTTCTCTCTATTAAGAGAAAATATAAAGAAGGATTTGCATAGTTCATCGAATTTTGAGACAGACAACTTGGGCTCAAGTCAGAGTTCTTTCATTTAATATCAGTGCAACCTTGGTTAATTCAATTCATCTCTCTATTATGGGTTCCAACTTTGTCACTTTTAATATCCCTTTAATTTTAGAAATTATCTTTTACACTTCCAAGGGTGAAGCCAAGATGGTACAGTAAAGAAAGTATTCAAGTGAGCTCTCTCAGTGTTCTGCTCCAAACAACTTTAAAATAATTCTTCATTCCAAATTCTAGAGTGGCAGAGCCAACAAACAGTAAGAATGAGACATACTTCCAGCCCAAGAGGACTTAGCAGGTTGAAAAAAGAGATTTGTTATGTAATGGTGGAAGCTTGTCCAGAGCCTACACAGATGAAAACCAGTGACAGGACTAGTATGTAGCACCAGAAGCAGTAGCAGATTCAGGAGCTCTCAAGCCAGGCCCAGTAAAAGGACTTGGCAATTAGTCAAAAAGAGATTACACAGGCCCCTTGTGCTAGCAACAGAGAAAGAAAACTATAGATCAATTTCCTTAATAAATACGAATGCACAATTTTTAAACAAAATATTTGGAAGGAGATAATGGCCAAATACATTACAAAGGTCACATACTATGAAAAGTTGGGATTTAAATACATGGTTTGCTAATTTTTAAGTTGACCAAATATATTTGAAGTGAAATAAGACATTTCATAGAGCTCTTTTTAGTTTGGGTGAGAGAAAAAATTAGTCAGAAAGTATTACTGAGAAACTACGTGATAAAAGTGTGGTGTGATTGTGAGAGGGTTGCGTCTACATTTATCTGTGTAACTTTTAGTTTTCTTTGACATTTAAATTTACGTAGCATCTAAAAATATTTCAAGATGTATGAAAAGTATCGCATCTTACGTGTGGACCAAAAAAGAGTCATATTATTTTTAAAAAGGCATTTAATTTGAGAATCTCATAGTAAGCCATTATAAATTATCTCTGCCAACAAATACCCTTAAACATAATATACACATTTAATCTCAATTTACATATTAGCCCTTGGGGAAAATATATGAGAAGTGGAAGTTTTCTATTTTCCAATTAAGAAAAGAAGCATAGAGAAATTAGGTCACCTATAAAAGGTTATATTTCAAATTGATAATTAGGAATCAATAGTGCCTACAACTGAGAAGGCTGGGAAATGTCTAAGTAGAATTTGAACCCTTTTTTTCGTGGCTAGATATAATCTTATTCAATGAAGACATATATACCTTTTTTAATTTAAAGTTCTTTAATAGAGTGGTGGATCAGTAGAATAGGTTAGGTACAAAAGACACAGAAGTCAATTACTACAGTAATCTACTGTTTGATAAACCCAAAGACCCCAGCTTCTGGGAAAAAACTCACTATTTGACAAAAACTGCTGGGAAAACTGGACAATAGCATGGTAGAAACTAGGCATAGACCAATATCTTACACCGTATACCAAGATAAAGTAAAAATGGGCACATGATTTAGACGTAAAGGGTGATACTATGAAAAAATTAGGAAATCACGGAATAGTTTACTTGCCAGATCTATGGAGAAGAGAAGAACTTATAACTGAATGAGAGACAGAGAATGTTATAAAATGCAAAATGGATAATTTTGATTACATCAAATTAAAAAGGTTTTGCACAAAGCCAGTACAACCAAGATTAAAAGGGAAGCAAAAATCTGGGAAACCATTTTTAGAGCCAGTGTCTTTGATAAAGACTTCATTTCCAAAATATATAGAGAACTGAGTGAAACTTATGAGAATACATGGCCCAATTGATAAATGGTCAAAAGATATAAACAGGAATTTTCTTTTTTTTAGTTTAAATCACTATTTATTTATCTAATATTTTCGGTTTTCAGCATTAATTTTCACAAGAGTTTAAATTACGAATTTTCTCCCCATTTCTTCCCTCCCCCTGACTCCAATATGGAATATATTCTGATTGCCCTGTTCCCCAGTCAGCCCTCCCTTGTCACCCCACTCCCCCCACCCCCTGCCGAATGCCTTTTCCCTAACTTTCTTGTAGGGCAAGATAAATGTTTATGCCCCATTGCCTGTATATCTTATTTCCTAGTTGCATGCAAAAACTTTTTTTTGAACATCTTCTTTTAAAACTTTGAGTTCCAAATTCTCTCCCTTTTTCCCTCCCCACCCATCCTACCTAACAAGGCAAGCAATTTAACATAGGCCACATGTGTATCATTATGCAAAACCCTTCCACAATACTCATGTTGTGAAAGACTAACTATATTTTGCTCCTTCCTATCCTATCCCCCTTTATCCAATTTTCTCCCTTGATCCTGTCCCTTTTCAAAAGTGTTTGCTTTTAATTACCTCCTCCCCCTATCTGCCCTCCCTTCTATCATCCCCCCTTTTTTACCACCTTCCTCCTTCTTTCCTGTTGGGTAAGATACCCAATTGAGTTTGTATGTTATTCACTCCGCAGGTCAATTCCGATAAGAGTAAAATTCACTCATTCCCCCTCACCTGCCCCCTCTTCCCTTCCAACAGAACTGCTATTTCTTGCCACTTTTATGTGAGATAATTTACCCCATTCTATCTCTCCCTTTCTCCCTCTCTCAATATATTCCTCTCTCATCCCTTAGTTTGATCTTTTTTAGATATCATCTCTTCATATTCAACTCACCCTGTGCCCTCTGTCTATAGATATGTGTGTGTGTGTGTGTGTGTGTGTGTGTATGTTAACCTAATACTGAGGTCTCATGAATTATACACATCATCTTTCCATGTAGGAATGTAAAAGAAACAGATCAACTTTAGTATGTCCCTTGTGATTTCTCTTTCTTGTTTACCTTTTCATTCTTCCCTTGGTTCTTGTGTTTAAAAGTCAAATTTTCTATTTAGCTCTGGTCTTTTCACTGATAAAGCTTGAAAGTCTTCTATTTTATTGAAAATCCATATTTTGCTTTGGAGCATGATACTCAGTTTTACTGCATAGGTGATTCTTGGTTTTAATCCTAGCTCCATTGACCTGAGGAATATCATAGTCCAAGCCGTTCAATCCCTTAGTGTAGAAGCTGCTAGATCTTGTATTATTCTGATTATGTTTCCACAATACTCAAATCATTTCTTTCTGGCTGTTTGCAGTATTATCTCCTTGATCTAAGAGCTCTGGAATTTGGTGACAATATTCCTAGGAGTTTTCTTTTTGGGATCTTTTTTCAGGAGGTGATCGGTGGATTCTTTCAATTTCTATTTTACCCTCTGGCTCTAGAATATCAGGGCAGTTCTCCTTGATAATTTCTTGAAAGAGTATATCTAGGCTCTTTTTTTGATCATGGCTTTCAGGTAGTCCAGTAATTTTTAAATTATCTCTTCTGGATCTATTTCCAGGTCAGTAGTTTTTCCAATGGGATATTTCACATTGTCTTCCACTTTTTCATTCCTTTGGTTCTGTTTTGTAATATCTTGATTTCTCATCAAGTCACTAGCTTCCACTTGCTCCAATCTAATTTTTAAGGTAGTATTTCCTTCAGTGCTCTTTTGGATCTCCTTTTCCATTTGGCTTATTTGGCCTTTCAAGGCATTCTTCTCCTCATTGGCTTTTTGGGGCTCTTTTGCCATTTGAGTTTGTGTTTTTTTAAGGTGTTGTTTTCTTCAGTATTTTTTGGGTCTCCTTTAGCAAGTCGTTGATTGTTTTTCATAGTTTTCTCACGTACTTCTCATTTCTCTTCCCAATTTTTCCTCTACTTCTCTAATTTCCTTTTCCAAATCCTTTTTGAGCTCTTCCATGATCTGAGACCAGTTCATGTTTTTCTTAGAGGCTTTTGATGTAGGCTCTTTGACTTTGTTGACTTCTTCTGGCTGTATGTTTTGGTCTTCTTTGTCACCAAAGAAAGATTCCAAAGTCTGTGTCTGAATCTGAGTCCATTTTCACTGCCTGGCCATGTTCCCAGCTAACTATGTGACCCTTGAGTTTTTTGTCAGGGTATGACTACTTGTAGAGTAGAGAGTACTTTGTTCCAAGCTTGAGGGGATGTGCTGTTGTTTTCAGAGCTATTTCCATACAGCAAGCTCTGCCACACCATTGCTCCTCCTCCCCCAAGAACCACCAACCCAGATAGGACTCAGATCTTAAACAGGCTCTGTACTCCTGCTCTGATCTGCCACTTAATTCCTCCCACCAGGTGAGCCTGGGGCCAGAAGCAACTGCAGCTGTAGTTCTGTAGCTGCACTACCTCCACCACCCCTGGAGTGGTGGCTGAACCACGAACTCCTTTCCCTCTGTCCCTGAAGCTTTTCCTACTAACCTTCTCTGTAGTCTTTGGTGTATGTGCACTGAGAAGTCTGGTACGTGCCACACCTCACTGATTCAGGGTGCTAGGGCCTATTCTGCCCAGTTCCCAGTCTGGTTGGTGTGGGTATAGCCCACACTGGGCTCCGCTCAGCTCCACTCCCATTTCCATGTGATAAACCTTACCCAGCAACCTTCCAGGCTGTCCTGGTCTGGAGCCCTGCTTTGTTCTGCTGTTAAGTGGGTTCTGCAGTTCTAGAATTTGTTCAGAGCCATTTTTATAGGTGTTTGGAGGGTCCTGGAGGACAGCCCTAGGCAAGTCCCTGCTTTCCAGCTGCTATCTTGGCTTTGCCCTAAACAGGCAATTTTCAAATGAATAAATTAAAGCTAGCTATACTCATATGAAAAAAATGCTCTCTATTACTTATGATTAGAGAAATGCAAATTAAAACAACCATAAGGTAGTACCTCACACCCATCAGATTGGCTAACATGACAAAACAAGAAAATGAAAAATGTTCAAGAAGATGTGGGAAAATTGGAACCCTAACCATTGTTAGTGGAGTTCTGAACTGATCAAACCATTCTGGAGAGCTATCTGGAACCATGCCCAAAGGGCTATAAGTCTGTGTATACCCTTTGACCCAGTAATACTACTACTAGGTCTGTATCCCAAAGAGATCATAAAAATGGGGAAAGGACCCATATGTACAAAAATATTTATAGCAGCTATTTTTGTGGTGGCCAAGAATGGGAAATTGAAGAGATGCCCATCAATTGAGGAATGGCTGAAAAAGTTGCAGCATATGAATGTAATGGAATACTATTGTTCCATAAGAAATGATGAGCAGGTGGATTTCAGAAAAACCTGGAAAAACTTGTATGAACTGATGCTGAGTGAAGTGAGCAGAACCAAGAGAACATTGTATACAGCAACAGTAATACTGTGTGATCACCAACTTTGCTAGACTTAATTATTCTCAGCAATGCAAGGATCTAAGATAATGCCAAAACACTCATGATAGAAAATGCTATCCAGAGAAAGAACTTTGGAATCTGAATGCAGATCAAAGCATACTATTTTCTTTTTTTATTTGTTTGTTTTTTCTTTCTCTTGGTTTTTCCCTTTGGTTCTAATTCTTCTTTATAACAAGGCTAATTTGGAAATATGATTAAGTAAAAAAAGACAAAAAATGTTATAACAAACAGCAATTATGAAGATCTCATATAAGCAAACTATGGGCATTTCAATATGTAAAAGACAAAAACAGAGTTATGTATGAAACCATGAACTTCTATTATGTAGTTTTTAATATTTATATTAATTATACTAAAATGGTAATATAATTATCCTATTTATAAATCCCATCCTAGAATTTCTGTTGCTCTTTTCTCCCATCAGTGAAAAAATATTCCATGACTGTTATTTTTCACTTTTTGCCACACAATCACTCTCCATCAATTCTCCCGCAATATACTTTACTCCCAAATCCTAGAAAACTCCCATGTAACAGATATGTAGAGTGAAGCAAAACAAAACCATGTGCTAATGATCCCTGAAAATATATGCATCATTCCTTACTTTTAGTCCATTTCTTCTCTGCCAAAAGTAGAGAATCATGGTTCATCACCTGTCTTCTGAAGTTATGATGAGTCATTACATTGATTGCACAACTCAAACTTTTTAAAATTTTCTTCCTTGACTATCTTCATTTCAGTCAACATCATTTCATAGAGGCCTTCTCAGATTAGGCAGTTAGGTGGTGCAGTGGCTAGAGTACGGCGCCTGGAATCCAAAGATTTGAGTTTGAACATGGCTTCAGACTTGTCCTGTATGATCCAGGGCAAGTCACTTAACCTTTGTTTGCATCAATTTCCTTAACTGTAAATTAAGGGCAATAATAACGTACCTTGCAGATTTCTCATGAGGAGTAAATGAAGCAATATTTGTAAAAAGTACTTAGCATAATTCCTTGCATGGAATAGGAGTTATAGATATGCTTATTCTCCTCCCTTTTTTCATTTCTTATGGCGCAATAATCTTCCATTACATTCATATATCATAATTCAGTGTCATTTCTTTAAAATCTTGGGCTCTGCCCAGGGATTTGGGGCTCTAATAAGTGAGTTTTTGTCTTATCTTTTCAGGACTTGGACTCTCGTATCATCTCCACAGTACACTCTAACCAACATCTTTATCTCTTTCCTACCAGATTCTTAAGTTTTGCCCCAGAGAATCCAAGGACCAATAGCTCAACTTCCTCACTCCCACCTTGTCTCAAACCAGATGAGAATTATACTTCCCCTTCTCCTTTACATGATGTCTTATTCCATTTTAGTATATGCTCCATAACATTAGAGAAGGTCTTGCTTATTTTTATTTTTATCTCCTGATTACCTGGCACATGGTAAGTATGTAATAAATGCTCTATTTATCTAAATACTTATTATCTTGTAATCACCATTGTCATCTTCATCCATCATCTATTGGTCTCCAGTATGTCCCCATTCTAGCTCATGAGTTTTTAAAGATACCATTTGCCATATTAACAAAAGATCCATTTATTTCTATGTTTTCTTAAAGTTGTTTTTAAACACAAACATCTGTAATACTTTGTTACATTGTTGTAAGAATGATCTTTTTTCACATCTACTAATATAATCAAGTGATTTTATTGCTTTTGTTACTAATTTGATCTAATAGTAGTTATAGTTTTCCTAATAATGAAACAACCCTGCATGCCTATTATAAATTCAATCTAGGGTAGATTATGTAAAAATGTGGTTTCATGGTTTATACTTTTTTCTGCAATTTTTCATACCCATTATTGTTTAAAATCTTCATGACAATATTGCACAGTAAGAAGGCAGGAGTTACCCCAATTTGCAGATGAGGAAATAGCAACGTAGCAATATTAAATAACTAGTCCACAATTGTTTAGTCACAAAGGCATCTCTTTTGACTCAGTTCAGTGTTCTTCCTCTTAAAGCAGTTAACATGGGCTGGTATGGTGAGGGAAACTAAATTAGACATTATCATATATCTTTGAAATTAATAGACTCTTTCTCAAGGACTAATTATCTTTCTTCCCACTATCATTCTTTTCGAAGAAGTCATCTTAATAGGAGTTTGGCAAAGTTCTTCATCTCTAGGCCACATCAGGGCAAGAAAATAATCTGCGCAGCAGGAGTAACAAGTCACACAGACTTTGCATGAGTGCACTGGCACAGCTATGTTTTACAAATAAAATTCCAATTACTTTTATATTCTTTCCAGACAATATGCTTCCTTATATGGGTATTCAGTTCACATTGGGACTGTGCTTTTAACTGGTCATAATTATTTAGTTTAAGTTTCACTATTAAACTCAAAGATAAAGCAGTATTTTAGTAGCATCTGCTGTCACCACTCTAGTTAAGGATCTGTCAGCAGGGGGTTATAATTGTAAAAAATTCCCTCTCGGTTGAAACTTAGCATACAAGGTAATTGCCCAGGAGCAATTTTCTTCTACTAAATAAATTTTGTTTATATCGATTTGGCCACTTTTATGGTACTTTTTTGTTGTTATCCTCCAACTCCAAAACAGGTTTAATATATAAAAAGAAAAATGCTTTCTACTATTCATATACATGAGTATCAAGCAACTTTTTTTGAAGAAGTTTGATAGGATGGAAGAGGTAATAAAGAATAGTTAGTTGTGGCAACCAGTTATTAGGACTGAGAATATGTTTCCTTTTGCCATGTGGATAATGTAAAATATTCTATGATACTGTAAAAGTGATTTTAATTAGTAAAATTTCCATTGGCACAATGGAACTTTAACATCTGTTTTATAGATGAATGAAGACACCAAAAAGCATTATGAAATAGACTACTTCTGGTATTTCTAAGGAACAGTTTTTATTAGGCTATACATCTGAAGCTGTATAAAAACATATTTAATTTTAATCATGGCTCCATGCTTTTACAGTAAAACAAAGAGATGATTAGAATCCACAAAAGGAAGTTTCCAAAAACACTTTCTTTCCAACAAATTCTTTTGCTCCTTTCAGGATGCTAAGGCCTTAGCAGTAAAACCTTATGAAAGAAAGATTGGCCTAGTTGGGAAAAAAAACTGAATTTAGAGCTAAGTACACTGAGCTTGCATTCTGGCCTCAATATAAAAGAAGAAAAATCCTCTAAGTAGCTCAAAAGAAGGAATTGAAGTATCAAAGAGGCATAATAGTGTTCGCACAAAACAGAGTAGCTGCCATTATGGAGGAAAGGGGAATTGGAATATGATACTGCAAAAAGCAAGAGATAAAGGTTTCCAACCAAGGATATTTTCCTCCAGAAAAAAAGTTAAGAAAAATTCTACCAGGGAAAAAATGGATTTTTGATGGAATAAGTGAATTTCTAAGAAATCATGATGAAAAGCCCAAAGTTGAGCAGAAATAAAGTAGTTGAAATAGAAATGTAGGTATCAAGAAAAATATAGAAAAGTACACATCTATTTAAGATAGAATATGTGGAAATGAATTCTTTATATTTTAATGGGAATAAAAAACCACTTTTCTTCTAGAACCCTAATACCTTTAAGAATCATAGTGAAAACTGAAAATGACAGAGAATCTATGTGGATTTTGTTCTTTTTTAATGATCTTGGAAATAATTTAAAAAAAAAAACAAGAGAGGAGGAAAGGGGATACTATATTGGGGAGGGAAAAAATGGAAGGAATCAATATTGCATAATAGGAATTGCAAAATAGGAATATATATGAAAGAGACAGAGACAGAGAGAAACAGAGAGAGAGAGACAGAGAGTCATGGAGAAAGGTGTGGGATTACTGGCTTCCCTTCAACCTCAATCTCACCTGAATGAAGTAAATGAAAACTGAACATAAGTTCAGTCCACAAATTCCCCCTCCCTACCAATGAATTCAAGGATTTTTATCATAGAAATACCTTAAACTCAAAAGGGAAATAGAAGAAGGCAGGGGCAAGGGAGGTATAGAAGAGAGAGGTCTAAGAGATGGGACAAAATAGGAAAAGAATAATCATAAGAATAACTTAAATCTTGCAAGGCAGAATATGAAGAAAGGATCAGAAAGAAAGAAATAGTTTAAAACACTGAGGTCAGAACCACTAGAGGGGCAAAGGCAAGAGAACACCTGTAACAGAAAGAAAAGAAAATATTTCACATAAAAGACCACATGTGAGGCAAACTCCCTCTCTTCTATGATCATCTTATTATATTGAGACAAGTTGAAGCAAGAAGAGAAAAACAAAAAGAGAAGAAGAGGATATGGTGCAGGCAAATGAACAATTCAAAATCATGATTGTAAATATTATAAACAGAATTTAGCAAAATGGATTTATAAGAAGAGGTCAACAATATGTTTTGTTTTGTTTTATTTTATTTTTAAACAAAAAGTATGCCTGAAACAGGAAGATTAAGATAGAGTTACAATGAGAGGCCAGAGCAAAATTTATAATGGTTCAGGTAAATTTAAAAATAATCAGGAAAAACCATCATTATTTCAGATAAGGATAAAAGTACATATAAGTAAAGTGAGATAAATGGGACAACTACATTATGCTTAAAGGGACCATAGATAATTTAAGATATATTTAATATATGTATATTTATTACATACATTTTACATTGTATATATATATATATATATGTAACATATATATAATGCATATGTGCAAAATAGCATAGTATGTAAAGATCAAAGGACACTTAAAATAGTGGGAATCTGTAAAGTGTCCTTATTCAGAGCCAGATAAACAGACTGAATATAAAAAAGGAAGAAATAAGGACCCTTACAGATCTTTATAAAAATTATAAGTGCTAGATAGATCTTGGTGACTGGTGAATAAGAATAGAAAAAATATACATACACCCAGCTTTATATGGCACCTTTCCAAAGAAAACAGTATGTATTGGGGGAAAGACCCCACCAAAAGTATAGAAAAGGAGAAATACTGAACAAATAATTTACTACTAACAACGCAATAAAATATTTTAAGTTGTTGCTCAATTGGTTCGGTCATATCTAACTCTTCATGACCCCATTTGTAATTTGCTTTTGCAAACATACTGCAGTGATTTGTAGTTTTTCTTCTCTAGCTCACTTTTATAGATGAGCAAAGTCAGGCAAACAGGGTTCAGTGACTTGCCCAGGGTTACACAGCAAGTGTCTGAGGCCAGATTTGAACTCAAGAAGATGAGTATTCCTGACTACAGGCCTGGCACACTATCCACTGTACCACCTAGCCACCCAAAATAGATTTATTTTAAAATACATATTTACATTCATTTTAAAATATGTTCAAAAGGACCTGCAAATTAAGAATATAAAAATGATTGCAGAATAAATGATGCATTTCTAAAGTACTGGTGAGTCAAAGAACAAATTATAGGAACAATAGAAAACCCTATCAAAGAAAATGACAATAATGAGCCAAAATATGAAATTTATAAGATATACTAAAAACAGTACTGAGGGCAAATCTTATATCTTGTCATACTTTCATTAACAGAAAAGAGAAAACAATTTGATGACTTGATAATGCAATGAAAAAATTAAACAATCACAAATCAATATCCCCAGTTATGTGACATAGTAGGACTTTTGAAAAATAAAGAAGAGATTTAAAAATTCCAAGCAAAATCTGATGGAAATGTTAGAGTTCTTTTCATTCATACCAAAGGTAAAATAAATATGCCCATTACAACCATCACTATTTAGCAAAGTTCTTGAAATCCTAGCTATAGCTATAGAACACAAAGGAAATCAGGGAATAAATCTAGGCAAAGATGAAATCAAAGTATTCCTTTTTCGCTGATGTTATGATGACATACTTTTCTCTGGTTTAGTAGAGGCTGGTAGAAGGTACCAAGTGGCACTTTCACTCAGCAGCTCAAGAAATGTTCAGTCACACCACTAGCAAATGGATGCACTCATAAGTTTGAATAGACCAAGGCCAGAAGGTTGCTGGTGCACAAGGAAATAATAGTGGTAGAGTGCCACTATGCACCCCAAGAGACAACTGGAAGAAAAATGCAGGAAGGCCCTTGACAAATCCAAACCCTATTATGATCTCAAGCTAAAGAAGTATGTCCAACTCAACAAACTTGAGGAGATCACAGGCAATCTATACTCCAAGCGTTTTTGGCCAAAAGTTCATACAAGATAGCCCTAAAGAACGTGAAGATGATTTCTGCTGAGATTCTTCAGAGGACATGCTCCAGTGCAATGGATCCCCTAATACATGAAGCTATGATGGAGAGGCTGACAGCAACAGTAGATCAAGGAAAATCTCTCCAGGAATGTCAGAGTTTCACACAGTGTCCTTGGAGATATTTAAAGATGGAAACTTCAGCAGCTTCACGTAGGAAAATGACTGAGAAATCCAACTTTATTTGCCAAGCCTATATGCCTTTATGAGATACCTAGCCAATTTTTTGGGTCATATATCCTGGAAGCCTGGAAGCCTAGGTCTGCCTATGCCCATGTCATTCTCAACAGTTTGAAACCATTTCCCTCAGTCTCTAGAGTGTATGCAGTGAGAATTCTGCCCAGGATTCTGAATGGGAAGAGAGGACAGGGCCAAAGATTTTAAGAATTTGACTAGTGAATAAGGCAATGTCAGGAGTTTTCCTATCACCCGGAACAAGATGTAACATCGTCATCAGCAACAGTAGCAGCTCTTATGAAAGTCAAACTGGACAATGAGATATAGCTCACCCTTCAGTACCCAAAGGGGAAAAGTGGATTCTCTCAGAAAGAAGTGGTACAGATAGGCTGAGGTAACGAAAGTTACCAGTAAACAAGGGTCTAAATATTTATAGTATGATGCTAACCAGTTGGATGGAGAATATTGTTACAATAATCACTTGATATAAGTTAATTCTTAAACATATACTCTGAACTGCACCAATGAAATTTATGACCTTGAAGGCCAGACATAGCAAATAGTTCATTTTCCTCTAGTTGTGCACCTTGAACTTGGATTTCAGTATCATTATGGTCCCAGGAAACTTCTTCAGCAGCAAACTCTTTATCCTGTGAGATTGCATTAGCTTTGGTCCCTCCTCAATACCCTCTACCCCTTTGATTCCGAGAGCTGAGCAAAAGACTCTTCCCAAAGTCTCAGTTTTGAAAAGGCTCACAGACCAACCAACTCTACATTTCCCCCTGCTTCACTCTTTGGACTGGACTCCTCCATGCCCCCAGTCAGGTAGCATATGCCCCACACGTCAAATCTCCACTCTCTGCTTTTAGGCTTTAGTTTACATGGAGTCTTTCTCTGTTACGTTATATGCTCCTTTAGGATGGGATACAACTTTCTTTAGCCCCAGAACTTAGCACAGTTCTTGTCATATAATAGGCACTTAACAAATGTTTATTAACTGATGGACTGACTGGTTTTCTGCTGAGCAATATCTCTTGGGTTGATAGGCTTTAGGGAGAAGAGATATTGGGAGCTGTTCAGGCTACCTTCTCATTCCTCTGGCTTTTACAAAATCCACATCTTTCTTTCCTGATAGCTTTGCAGAAGTAATAACAATCTTTTGGGATACAGCTTGTGTCAGTCAAAGGGCTGGGAAACGCAGCCTGACATTGGGGACACAGGGAGTTTGCTTCTCTTTGTCTTCCTAAATCTGCTTTTTTTTGTAAAAGATAAAAATTATTAATATGAGGCAAGGGTCCTAAATTAAATGTTTTAAAAATACAGTAATTAAAACATCCACCATTTGTAAAAATTTTAAGTTTTATAAAACAAATGCCTTTCTGTTAGGAAGTAATCCTCTCTGGGTCACTGCAGCAGTTCTAAGACTTTAATACTCATCTCTCTTCCATAGGGTGAACTTTTTAAAAGTTAAAATGTGCTTAATGTAGGGAATTCTCCCCTATAGAAGCTTTTAAAACTTTCTTCTAGCAATATTCTTGTGGATACTATGTATGATTGGGGAGGCTGGGGGTCAGGGGATGGCCTACTTAAAATTCATTCATGAAAGCAAATTTGTGATTCTTCTAGTCAAGAGGGTTGGGGATACATGAGGTTGTTACACTAAGTAACAAACACAACCACACACCACTGCCTGATGTTCTTGGACCACTCTAAACCAAGATAAAGTCTCCAGGGATGAAGACAACCCACCTAAACTTATCCCTCTCTGATTAACATATACCCTCTTCATTCTAGTGATTCTGAACCTATCTGATCCTAGCAACTGTCATTGTTCAATCTCATCCCACAATGCCTAATCACTTATTCCCATCCCCCTCAACTTAATTCCTCTCTCCACTGCTGTGCCTCTCTAAAAGTTCCCACCCCTTTCACTTTGCTTTCTGGAATGCCTTCCCTGAGGGTAAAAACCATACTTTACCCTTAAACTTCTGCTTTTCTCATTCTTTTCATCATAATGTACTCACCGAAACCTTACTCTCTCTAGATGACACAGCTTTCTTTGTAAGCCTTTTCTTATACTGGTTGTATTTCCACTCATTCTCCTGACCTAGTCATGGTGGGGGAGTTGGAATAGTTCTTGCTCCCTATTACCACTTCCAGGCTTCCTTTCTACCATCATCACTCTAACTTCTCCTCTTTTATTATTCATTCAATCTTTATCTGTCACTCAATCAAGACTCTGGCAGTTATGATCTTCTGACCTTCAGGAAATTTTTCTTTCTTCAGTGAATTCAGTGCCTAGCTTACAGTCTTTCTCTCCTCAATTTCTGACATTAAAATAGGAGACTTTAACATAAATATTATATATAAATATTTAAACTTATATCTTAAACATATATTGTATATTAAATAAATATATTATTAAATAGATATTAAACATAAATAACTCTCTCAAGCAACCTAACCTCTCAGTTACTTCATGGACTCATTTCTTTTTAGCTAGTCCTCTACCACACTTCAGCTATACACTAAGATAATCATATCCTTGATCTTGCCATCACTCACAAGCATAACACCTTCATATTATGAAATTCCTGCAAATGTCATGAAATTCCCTGAGCAGACCATAGTCTGTTGTCATCTACATCTACCTTTGCTTGCAACCACTAACCTAGTTTTGCATCCTCATCATCACTTTCAAATTCTCTAGTCTTCAGTTCTTTCCCAGGCCATCACTCCAAAAATGTTATACTGTCCTCACTTCACTATCTTGACCGTTTGGTGAACCAACTCAATTTAATTGCCGATCTTGACCTAACAATTTTCAGACTTGATTTGCTCATAGCATCCAATGCCATCACTTTTCACATGCTGTGTAACAGAAGTGGAGAAAATCACAAAACTATCTGAATGCGTCTACTATGTACATATGTTAAATGTTCTCAATTTGGCCCTCACAGTATCAAGGCAATCTTTCTTTACAACTTCCTAATTGGTTTTCTATGTCACTCACCTTTCCATCCTTCTCAAGCCTTCCATCCATCCTCTCAGCTAAGGACCTTGCTTAATTTTCAACAGGGAAATCAACACCATTCACCAAGAGCTCCTAGTCCCCTCCTCAGTCAATTAACCAATAAGCATCTATGGAATTATTAATGCCCACTCGGTGCTAGGCACCATATTATGTGCTGCAGATACAAATATGAAAAAGATAGTACTTGTCTTTGAGGAGCTTACAATAGAATGGGGAAAGAAAACATACAAAAGGAAGATGAAGAGTATATAAGGAATATGGGATGGAAAGTAAGGCCCCCACCATGAGGTTCAAAGGAGTGAGGAAAGGTGGGAATTGAAGAGATAGTTGGCCTGGGGAACCCTCTTTATATGGAGGCTCCTCTTCATCTCACAGCGCTAATATGTTTATGACACCATCTCCTCTTTCACCTGTCTCATAGTGAAAGATGGCCATTCTTCTTTCCAAGGCAAACTTGTACAAGTAATTCTGCTTAATCATGACTCCTCCAATAAATTGCCCTCTCTATCACTAGTCTTTAATCTCTCCCTCTGTTGCTATTTCCCTACTGCCTATAATATCTCCATGTCTCCTCCACCTTAAATAAACAACACTCACTTGATCCACCTATCCCTCAAACTATCATCTCATATCTTTTCTCCCTTTCCTGACTAAATTCTTTGAGAAGGCCATCTACAATTATTTTCCACTTATTTCTTCTTACTCACTGAAATTTGGGTTTTGATGTTATCATTCAACTGAATCTATTCTCTCCAATATTACTAATCATCTCTTAATTTCCAGATCCAATGTTTTTTTTTTAACTTCTTGACTTTTCTGCAGCCTTTGACATGCCCAGCACCCTCTTATTAATATTTTCTTCTTTAGGTTTTTGTGCTGGTGCTCTCCCCTAGCTTTACTCCTACCCTGTTTGACCGTTTGTTCCAAGTGCCTTTTGTGGGATCTTCATCCAGACTTGCTCACAAACAAAGCCATATATCACTTGGCCTTGCTTTTACATGAAAATATCCACATATTAGTAATACCTTGAAATGTGAGCAGGGTAACAGCAATCACTGGAAGGCACTGGTTACTTAAAAGGTCATCCAAGACAAATTCTTTCCTTCTAGAGGCTGCATAACATTTTTTTAGTATGGGTCAATGAGCATGTACCATGTAATCAAGCTATGGGTTACAAAAAAAAGACCTGAAAAATTAAAATAAAGTGTTTATTCTGATCATAGCATCCATAAACCCTAGATAAAACCAGGGACAATTCCAGAAGTCTAAGTTTTTCCTGGCTCTGTCCATGAAAATTATTGTGTTTTATAAGTATTCTTGGATTCAGAGATTGGAAGTTGAGGGGAGAGTTGAGGAAATCTATTACAAAAGCCAAGATCCATAGTTTTTTTAGCAGATTGATTTATTCAGTTTATTTTGCTCTCTGGTTGCTTATAACTCCACTTGCTGTGGCTAGAGCACTGGAAAAGGGACAATGAAAAAATGGAAGAGAAAGAGGTGCAGGAGGTCACAAGGCACTAGATCAATCTATAACTGAATTTCTATCTCAACAAAAGCCATGTATCCTACATATAGCTTCATTAATTTCTGAGTCATTATCCTTAACATCTCCAAATGCAGGTAATAAAAATGTCATTGATTATGCTCATACTCAAAGGCTACAGATTAATTAAACAAATATTTAATGTGCATCTACTATATGAAGTAATACATGAGTCAGTGTATCTAGAATACTGTAATGGAGTTCTACTCCATCTATATGGACTCTTTGCTAACTTTGATTCAATTTACATATAACTAATTAATCAGGAATAAATCATACTAAATGTTTGAACATACGTCGCAACTGGAAAGATTTTCATCTCTAAGATGCCAATACCAAAATAGTGAAAATTCTAATGAAATATGTTGCCATGAAGCTAGGAAGCTAATGTGTACTCCATAGGTACATAAATCACATCATGGGTGAGTAAGTGATACTGCCTCTTTTATTGGGACTGTACTCACAATGTAGTTTGGGGCAGTGGATATACCTGTTGCCCAAATTAAATCATATTATTTAGAGCAATGGCACAGGCAATTAGTGAGATAAGATTTAGATAACTAAATATGTGCTATCTTACCAACCAAGGGCAATTGCTATCATCCTTAAAATATGTGAAGGGCATCAAGATCAAGAAGAAAAATTAATTATGTAGCAAATAGTATATAATAATTACCTAGTACAAAGGAATATGCTAGGAGTAATGGGAAGCAATTAAATGAAGAAAAATATAAGCTGATTATCAAGACATTTCTAGCAGTGAGGTGAGAGAAGTGATATCATTAAGGACATATTAAAAATAGAACATTAAAAATGGAGAAATTTCTCACTGGCAGGAGAATGAATAAAATGATCTTCTAGGGCTTGGCCATCTGCAATTTTTAATTGCCCTCTGTTTCCCGGAGTTCACAGACACTTATTAAGCAATGCATTCATCTTCACTTAATTAACAAAGGCAGGTGAAGTTGATCATAGGCATTCTTGTATTTTTTAAATTTCTAACAGACCAATAGGGAAGTAATGAGAGATAAAGAAAAATAAGGTAAGTAACTAAAAGTATTGTTTGTTATACATTTGGATTCTGGAAAACAAAATAAAATATGCCCACATAAGAAAGCCAAATTAATATATAAAAGTTGAAAATAGTTGAAAGTAATTTAAGCTTCTACTTATAATTAGCCACCTGCTGGAGTAAAATAAGTCCTACAATAGTAATACAATAGGAGGTATCTGTTATATTGTTGATAGTTAAGGAAGGCATAGTTGGTAGATACATGGTTACCAAATGTCATCAACCACATCAAAAATAATTTGGAAGAAGAATTTTTTTTTCGGAGAGATATCATTATATAGAGGATAGAGAGTTGGCCTTACAGCCATGAATACCTGGATGCAAGACTCTCTTCTCACAGATGCTGACTGTGTGACACTAAGCAAATCTTTTAAATTCTTAAAATTCTATAGGACTCTAAGAAGGTACTGACCTCCATTGATAGAGAAAATACCCTACCCTGGAAGTTACCCATACAAATTAAATCAATGAGAAAGAGCATGGGGCAGAGATATCAGGGAAGCCATCTCAGGAATCATCAGGAGGACTGATGACAGGACAACTCCAATATCCTGTCACTGTCTTTTGGGGGTGCTCAGAGCTTCACTAGGGAAATCCCCAGTCAATGACTACAAAGAGAAAGGGAAAGAGATGGGGCCAAGTAGAGCATCTATGCTAGACCACCGTATGATTAAAGCATATGGCAGGGATTGAAGCAAAGGGCAGGGATTTTGAGAAAATGGAATACTAACTTATGTTAAAAACATTTTTAAAAATCAGAGTAAATGGACTATTCCTTAATAAGGTTAATGGTATCTATCTAAAGCCAAAAGCAAGCATTATTTCACAAGATATGTTAGAAATCTTTCCAAGAGGATGAGGTGTAAACCATGGACATGCATTGTCACCATTTATTTCTTATGGTTCTAATATAGCTAGCTATAGCAAAAACACAAGATAAAAAAGTATAGGAAATAATCAAAAGTGAGACAAAACAAAACTATGATTTTTCAATGATAAAAGAGTTTAAGAATCCTAGAATTTCAACTAAAAATTTGAAATACTAAAAACTTTAGTAAATGATGAAAAATAAACTATAAGATGATCAGCTTTTAGAATTGCCAAAAGAACCAAACACAAGGAGCTAAAAGAATATTCCATTAAAATAGTTATAGGATATCTAATATATCTGGAAGTCCAATATACTAAGATACATGTGTGGCTTAAGTTTAAAATCATTTTACACACATAAATATTTGCATTATTGTAGACTATTCAATGGAAGAGTTTAGGTAAACAAAACCCTGAAGAAACTAAATAGAGTAGCATAGTATTTAATAAAACCAAAGACCCATGGTACAAGGGTAGAGACTTATTATTTAAGAAAATCAACTAAAAATGTAAAGGTCTGGCTAAAAAAAAAAATTAGTCTACAATTAAAGCCTTATGGATACATGATCTAAACATATAAGGTCATATCATAAACAAATTAGAAGAGAAAGAAAAAAGATAGCTTTCACCTCCGTGAATAGAGGGGGAATTTCTGACCAGGATATAAAGATGATTATGAGTGATAAAATTGACAATTTTAATTATATATAATTAAAATATTTTAATACCACAAAGTCAATTCAGTTAGAATTGTTAAAGAAGAAAATTAACTGGGACTAAAATGTTTGTAGCAAATTTCTCTGTTAAATGATATTTGAGAGATTTTTAAAAATGCTTCAAAAATCATTCTCAATAGATAAATGATGAAATGAATTCATGATTTTCAAAAGAATAAATGAAGTTCATCAACATCCAAATTAAAAAAAACTATGACAAATCACTAATAAGGAAAAAAAAATGTGAATTGAACTAACCTTGATACTCCATCTCACACCCAAGACTTTTTCCAAGATGAAAATAGCTGGAAATGACAGTTGGTAGGGCTGTGGGAGGTTTGGCATATAAATCTATTATTTGTGTCTGAGAATCTGTCCACTCATTTTGGAAAGCAATTACTACTAGACCCCAAACTCTAAACCATACATTCCTTTTACCTCAGAGATACTACTATGAGTAAATACCTCAAAGAAGTCAAATACATAAGGAAAGAACTCATATGTACATATATATTTAAAGCAACACTTCAGTTGCTGTTATGAAAAGAACACATTATATGCCCATCACTTGGGAAATGACTGTACAAATTCTTGTATGTGAAATAATGGAATATATCTCACCATAAAAAGCAAATTCAGAGAGATGATTTGTATGCATCAAGGGAGAATAGAGTGATCAGAATGAGAATTATTTATATGACATAACACAAAACAAAGTAACTTTGAAAGACTTAAGTGCAAAATTTAGTGAGTAATCATTACTCTATCAGACTGATGTTGAAATATGCTTTCCACCTCTGAGCAGAGCAGTGATGGACTAGTTGTGCAAAATTAAACATACATTTTCAGACATGCCCAATATACGAATGCATTCTATTTGACTCACTTCATTTGTCACAATGTGAGGCTTCTCTCTGAGGGAAGGGAATATGTGCTGGAGGAGTTATGAGGTAATGACAATGATACATACAAAAGAAGAAAAGAAAGAAAAATTACAAAATGCACAGAAGTATTTGAAATTAAAAACAAAAAAGGAAGGGAATTTAGAAGGGGCACAGAAAAACAAAGAATTTTGGTTATAACAAATATACAAGTATCATTTTTATTAAAATGTATACGAAATAGTCACAGATCCATAATCTTCTCATTTGAAATATATTTCAATGTCCAGATCATTTAATATTTCTAAAACTCATTTAAAAAGACAAAATTAAAAAAATCTTTGCTTATGGTGGAGCTAATCATCTATCAAAAATACTATGGTAAATTATTAGCAGGTATGTATTAAGCCTTTCCTAACTAGAACCCTTTTTCTAATGAAAATTTTTCAGATGCCCTGTGACCAATATTTCTTTCCCTTCTTTCTCTGTTTCCTCTGGCCACAAGGCTAGGATTGTGTCACATTCAGTCTTCTTTTCATTGAGGAATAAAGGATAGGCATTGGGCTTGTGGTATCACTGCTAGAGAAAAGGGATTCTTAACTTCAGGATTATGAACTTTTTAACTTGTTTACACACACATGCACATACATACATACATACTTGTGTGTGTATATATGTGCGTGTGGTGTGATTGACAATGAATCTCAATATAATCGGTTTCCTTAGGGGGAAAAAACTATGTCTTTTACACATTTAAAAAGTGTATTCTTAAAAGAGGTCCATTGCCTTCAACATACTGGCAAAGGGTGTCCATGATGCAAAAAAGTGAAGAACCCCTGGCATAGGACAGCTTGGTGGTGCAATGGACAGAACACAGGACCTTGATGGATTCAGGAAGAGCTGAGTTCAAATATAGCCTCAGAAACTTACTTATTGTTTGATCCTAATTAAGTCACTTAACCTCTCTCAGCTTGGTTTCCCCATCTGTAAAGTCAGGATAACAACAGCACCTACATACAATCATTGCTGTGAGGATAAAATGAGATATTTGTAAAATGCTTTGACAACGTCAATCACTATATAAATGCTAGAGCTTATTAGTGTAGGGAATTCCTGGGTAAGGAAATTTCATCTACTCATTCAAGCCAGCATCTTCTCTGGAATGTATAGTTTTAGACATTTGCTTGGGCATTGAGAGGAGAAGTGACTTTGCGAGTATCACACACCCCATATTTGTCAGAGGTGTGACTTGAATCTACGTCTTCCTTGGCTTCATGGTAAATGTTTTGTCTATCTCATTGACTCATTTAATTAAGTTGACTTACTGAAGAAATAAAGTTACTTAAACTTTTTTTTCTCTAAAGAATGTCTTTCTTGGTATAGTCAAAGGTGTATAACCTTATGACTAAGAATGACCTCAGTGACCGTTTCCTCTAATCACTTCATTTTATTAACGAGAGATTCCTATCATTTTCCCTTGATTAGTTTCAGACACTCGTTAAGAAATTATTATTCACTGGATAGTTGCTTCTCACTACCATTAGAGGGCTATCATGATTAAATACACTGTATTTGTACTCAGAAGTCCTAAAAACAAATTTCTACTTTGCTACTTACTACTTGTGTGACTTTGGGCAAATTGTTTCACCATTTTAGCGTGAAGCTTTTTCATCAATTGATACAATCACCAGGTTTTGCTGTAGATTTATAGTTTCCTAGAAACTTGCTTTCTTTTTTTTTATTCCCTCCTTTAAACAAGAAAAGAGGGAAAAGATGATTCTTTCCCAAACATATCTTTATCCGTCACATCATGTGGTCCAAGAGTGTGATCTTCCCTGTTTTCTCCACCTCTCCCTGCTCCTGCCTTAGAGATGGGAGATTTTCCAGAGACCTCACACAAAGGAGCATGCTGGTCTGACTACGACAAAGATCTCACTTTGCAGTTGAGGGCAAAATTTCTCCAGTTGACATGGTGTTAGCTCTGCTATTATAAAAATATAAGCATTATTAACAGAATTGTAACTTTAATATTCTCTCATAATAACAGTTCAGAGTTCTCCAGCTAGAGAGATTCCCTAACTATTCTAGACTAAACAATTGTTCCACTTTGTTTAACTTCTGTCTAGTCTCTGTGAGTCACTGGCATCATTGGGGATACATTTCATGAATGGTGTTGTCATTCCAGCTTTTTGCAAATCCCACAATTAGCCTCACTAATCTGACACAATAGAATTGTTCTAACTAAATCTGTCATTTTGATAAAAATCTTTCCTCCCCATTATGAGCTCTCTCAAATCTACTTGATATTTGTGTTGGTGTAAGAAAATTTCTTTTAGTTCATATTATGCCCTTGGAAGCTAGTACCAAAGAAATACAAATTATCATGGAGCTAGAATGCTCTCCCTCCTACACTCTGACCATTGACCTCCTTGGCTTACTTACATCCCAACTAAAATTGTACCTTTTATAAGAAGCCTTCCCTAAATGATCTTAACTCCATTGTTTTCCTTGTTTTAATTATTTCTATTTATCTTATATATAGCTCACTATGTGTGTGTGTGTGTGTGTGTGCGTGCGTGTGTGTTTACATGTTGTTTTCTCCATGAGATCATAATTCCTTGTGGTCAAGAACTGACTTTTGCCTCTTTTTGTTTCCTAGCTTTTAGCACAGTGCCTGGCACATTGTGGAAACATAATAAATGTTTATTGAATTAAGTTGAATTCATTTAGCAAAATTGAAGGAGTGCAGTAGTGGAGTAACCCTCGAAACATAGGTTGTTACTTTTATCACATGAAGCATTCTGGGGTAAATTTACTGCTAGTTCTTTTTTTTTTTTTTGCTTTAGTCATGTTGTAAAGAAGAATTATAACCAATGGGAGGAACCACAAGAAAGAAGGAACAAAATGAAACAACAACAAAGAGAGAGCAAATAGTATGCTTCCATCTGCATTCAGACTACAAAGTTCTTTCTCTGGATGTGGACGACATTTTCCATCATTAATCTTTTGGAGTTGTCTTAGATCCTCCCATTGATGAGAAGAGCTTTCTATCAAAGTTAGTCATCTCACAATGTGGCTGTTACTGTGTATCATATTCTCCTGGTTCCATTCACTTCACTCAGTATCAGTTCATATGAGTCTTTCTAGGTTTTTCTGAAGTCTGCCTGCTCCTCATTTCTTATAGCACAATAGCATTCTATTACATTCTTGTAATACAACTGGTTCAGCCATTCCCCAATTGATGATCATCCCCTCAATTTCCAATTCTTGGCCACCACAAAAAGAGCTACTATAAATATTTTTGTACATGTACATCCTTTTCCCATATTTATGGTGTCTTTGCGATACAGCCCTAGAAGTGATATTGTTGGGTCAAAGGGTATGCACCATTTGATAGCCCTTTGGGCATAGTTCCAAATTGCTCTTCAGAATTGTTGGATCGGGTTACAACTACTGTTAATTCTGAAGTCAAAAGATATAAATTTAAATCCTGGCTCTGCCACACAACACTTGGGTAAGTTGGGTAAATCATTTCACCCACCTCTTCTGATGTCATCAAATGTAAATGAGGAGGTTGGGCTAGATGACACCTGTGATTTTTCAAACCTTAAATCAACAATACTGTGGTTATATAGACCAAAAAATTTCTAAGACTATTTCTCTTGAATATATCAAATATTTTTAAGTCACATGATAGAACTGTTTCCTCTATTTTAACCTCTCTATTTGCACCCTTACCTACTTTTTCATTGGTTTTACATAGGCTATTTCTTATCTTCATTGTCCTCAACATTGATATTATGTTAATAACGTCAATAGTTGCACCTAAAGTAGGGAATATCTTTTCAGATGCAGGATTTAATTACCTTTCTTATAATCAAAAAGTAAGGGAATGTGTAATGAAAGCTGACACTTCTATTTTTAAAAAGCCTGGGATTAAAATTCAAAAGACATGGTTTCTAGTCCCAATTCTGTTATCAGTATGCTGTTTGACCCTGGGAAAGTTACATATCACTGGAGCAATGTTCCCTTGTTTCTAAAGTGGAAAGCTTAGATTATATCCAAAGTCTCTTATAATACTATTATTGTATTAGTTTTCCTGAAATATGACAAGAAATTGGCATAGGGAAGAAAAGATCAGAATTGTTTGGCAAGAAATGAAAATTTGGTACCCTACAATCCTTTGCATTGGGAAGCTATGTGGTCACAGTGGATAGAATATTGAGCCTGGACCTTGGACACTTATTAGCTGTGTGACCCTAGGCAAGTCATTCAACCTTGTTTGCCTCCATTCCTAATCTCTATAATGAGCTGGAGAAAGAAATGGTAAGTCATTCCAGGATCTCTGCCAAGAAAACCCCAAATGAGGCCATGAGTTGTACATGACTAAAATAACAGAGCAACAAAAACAATGAACACTTTGCAATCTGTCTCCAGCCTATCTTTACAGGCTTAGTGTATATCTCTGTTGCTCTTCTTTAAAAACCATAATTCGGTTAAATTAGTACTATTTCTGTCCTCTGCACACAATATTTCATTTCTCACCTCTCTGGCTTTTTACAAACACTCCTTGCCCAAAATAACATCCACTCTCATATGTACTCTGTAGAATCTTTAGATTTGAAATTTAGCCCAAATCCTATTTGAATAGGAAGTTTATCCTAACCAGCCCCTTCCCCAGATGCTAATGCCTCTCCTACCCAAATGTGCCTTCTAAATTGCTTTGTGTCTACAATTTATATATTCCGTGCTTGTGTTCATGATTGTTCCCTTGATAAAATTTAAGCTCATTGATGGCAAGGACTATTTTTGGCATTATTATCTCCAATGCCTTGAAAATTCCCTGAACAAAGGCAATAATTATTAAATGTGTGTTGTTGAATGAGTTAGTCTCACCTATAGTGACCTGATTACCTAAATTCTCTGCATGAAGAAATTTCATTGGAAGACTAAGGAAAATATCAAATTGTTCATCCAAATGTTTTTTTAAAGCAGTAGACTTCATCTTTTGTGAACCTCCTAAACTATGAATTATAAAATGCGACCAAAAGTTTGAGACGCATTTTTACAAGAAAGCCGCTAAATTACAATGTTGATATCCACAAAGTTTGATGTTATTATAGCTTCCTATATAATACCCCAAGGCTATGCTTTATTGTTGATTAGCATTTGCCCTCTTTGATTCACACATCATTTTTATGATTATGCATAGAAAAGTATATGATAAATTTTCCTGCATTTTCCAGAAAAAGTCTTAATCACATTGAAACCAATAATCTTTTTAAATACTCTACCATTTTCTGCTAGTTTTTCCAGAGTATTTTAAACTTTAATACCACACTAAGACAGAAGGATGTAGCATTATGTGATCATTTTATGGGGCTCACATTTAAATTAAATACAGTACATAACTGTTATGGAACTTAATAGATAATTGTCCAGAGGACACTAATAAAAGAACTAAAAAACACTCTGCAAGGATAATTTTCCAAATGGTTTTTAGCCCAGTTTTCATCTTTCAACTAAAAATTAACATGAGTACATGAACCTACTCACTATTTGCCTCGGGTATTCTCTGCAAGATCCTAGCTCCAGTTAAGAACTGCGAAAGGACAAGTAGAATACAAAGCTTTTAAACTTATTTAGACCAATGAAACAAAAACTGACTCCAGATGTAATCTATGAGACCTATTAGGTTATCGTGTGAGTTATCAGAGACTAATGGACAATATTTCCCTATTGGGAATTTCCCACACAGATGAAAGCGAAAGTCTGGTCAAATGGCGGTAGTAGCAGCAGCAGCAGCAGCAGCAGCAGAGCTAATACTAGCAGCAGCATAATACTTTAAGGTTTGCAGAGCACATTACACATAATATCTCATTGGATCTTTACAACATCTATGGGAGATAGCTGCCGTTACTGTTCCTACTTAACGGAGGAGGAAAACTGAAGTTTATAGAAACCAAGCGACTTCCTCAGGTTGCAAAGCCAAATAAGTGTCTGAGGAAGCATTTGAAATAAACACACTTATGAACAGCCAAAACAGCTATATGATAATGAAGATGAGGCCTTCAGACAGCTTTTCTAGACTGTACAAAATGTCTTCCCAAATACACTTAACGGTTTTATCTGAAAAACTTAGTTTTATCTATAAAAATTCATAACCTCTAATATTTATGGAGAATGAATCTTCATTTCAAAACCAGTCCCTGAAGCTGACTGAAAATAAAAAGAGCCAATGACTAAAAAGGAAGAACTATTATATTACTGGAGAGTTCAACAAAATTCTGACATACCATGCCAACATATTCCACACAGCTTACAGAAATATACGAAATCCCATGAACTGGGCTGATTGATATGGATTTCTCCTCAGAGGATTTGTTTGCAAACTACCTTGTGCCTTAAAAGAGTTTATTCTTTTTTTTGTATTTCAAGGCTTTAAGAGTAGCTTAAAGGTTATACCTAAACCAAACACTGTGGACACTAAGTGAAAAGGGCCACTCACTAAGAAGAAAAGTTACAAAAAGGTACCTTTGCCTTCAAGATCTTCTATCCCCAACCTCTCTCTCCTTCCCACATACACACAGCTGCACATCTGCAGATGCCTCTTTCCTAGCCAGCATTCCTTCCATCCCCTACAATCAAATGCTAGAATATTACAGATTACCACCATCCAAGTTGACATTTCCTCTGGTACCCCTTTTCTCTTTCTGAATAGTAAAAGAATATAGTCAAATAAATCTGCAATCTCTTCAATTTGAGAGATACAGGACACAACCTTTCCACGCCTACCTATGCTGAGCATCTCTCATCCATATCCTCTCCAAACATTAGCCATAAGTTGCCTATCCAATATCCACTCCCTTCATTCTTTTCTAACATACCATGGGTATCAGTGGAACATTGTGGCCACATGCTTATCGTTCTCTGTTCTTACCAGACCAGTCTATCTTCTCTTTCGGTCAGACAATTCTTTGACGGAGTGCTTTACTCCTTTGTTTCTTTGGTGTTCCACAAGGATATATGTTACCATCCTCATAAGACTATAAGGATACAAAAAATCACTCTAATAAAATATAAGTACAATGAGATCTCAAAATTTTTATATCTTTCAGTCAATTGTGAGATGATAAAAAAGTGGTTGATTCCTGAATTTTATTTACAAAAGCATGCTTATTTCCTACATTATCAATTTATATAGAGATGACCCTCATTAAAATTTGTATAGAAAGGATAAAGGGTCTGTAGATTGGTTGGTCTTGATATTTACCAGAAATATTAGTAAAATTTGAGTTTAGTTTTTTCACATTATTATCTTCCCATTTTTCAGATAACTTATACATCAGTCCTCTGAGTCTTTCACAATTGCATTGCCTTCAGTACAGATGTCCTTTCTTTATTGTTCAGCTGTTTTTCAGCTATGTCTCTCTCTTCATGACCCCATTTGGGTTTTTCTCAGTAAAGACTAGAATGGTTTGCCATTTCCTTCTCCAGGTGATTTTTACAGATGAGGAACTGATGCCAACAAGGTTAAGTGACTTGCCCAATTTCACACATTTAGTAAGTGTCTGAGGTCATATTTGAACTCAAGCAAATGAAACTTCCTGACTCCAGGCCCACTACTCTATCCCCTGAACCACCTAGCTACCCTCTCTATAGACAATACAATCCAGCTCCTTTTGCTTTCTCTATTTTCTTAATGTCATGTAGACCTCTGCAATAAGCTGTGGTGCTAGGTCCAAAAGTGGAGATTACATTATCCTTGAAGGGGAAAACAATTGGTTTTAACGTGTTTTCAAATCTTTTCCACTTTACTCTGTTGTCCTCCCTCCATTTTGATCCTTCACTGCCCTTGGGATTGCTTTGCTTTATTTAAAGCTGGACAAACTTTCTTTAAACAGAATTAACCTACAGTGATTTATGAGATGGTACTGTTCATAATTGTCCATCAACTCTCTTCATAAGATTTTATAAATGAGTTTGCATTATAATCACTTTTGTCATTAACAGTTATCTCTGTTAGCTAAGAAGTAAAATATTTGCTAACTTAGGTGCCTTCTGGGCTCTTTTGGGTCTCAGTTTCATAGCAAGTAATTTACAATTGGTTTAGCTTCTGAATGAAATTGTTATAATCTGTGTCATTGTCATTCTTGTTGTCAACTAAAGTAGCTTTTCCTAGAAGCTTTATGTCTTTTGGAAGCTTTAAAAAATTGATTCTGCATTTCTGTTTATACAGGAGATTTTCCAAAATAGAAAAGTATATTATCTATTTCAAGTAATAGATAACACTAAATTGTATAATTATGACATGATAATCAATACCTTCCAATGGATGAGGTCAGTATTTAATGGGTCTAGTTCCTGATGAGTTATATGAAAACAAAACAAAACAAAACTCCAAGGTCACAACATGCTATTAACTAAATAATTCCCTGTCTTCACTATTAGTTTCAAATTGCTGCAACACAAATCTGGCAAGCATTCTTCAAAGAACATGTGATGTCTTTGATGTTCATAATTTCTCCAATATTGGAGTTCATAGCCTATATTTGCCTTCATATTTTATGTAGCTTTTCTTCCTGTCCTCCCACAAATCCACAGATAGTCCACCCACCATATTGAGGGCCTTTCTCTAAACTTCTCAGTATTGTGGGGATACCAGTGGAGCAATGGACTGTCTGCAGTTTATCCTTCACTCTCACTACATGATTGACCCACCTTATTTTCTTGTCATATATGTCTTTGATGAAGTCATAAAAGCTGGTTCTCTAATACAATTCGTCCATGAGGAACATATAGGGGCAGTTATGTGGCACAGTGGATAGAGCACTGGGCCTGGAGCCAGAAGGACCAGAATTCAAATCTGACCTCAGATTCTTCCTAGCCATATGACCCTGAGCAAGTCGTTTAACTCCTGCCTTCATAAAACTGGAAAAGGAAAGGGCAAACAACTCTAGTATCTTTGATAAGAATAACCTGTGGAGAACTGGTTCAAATGTGACTGAACAATGAATATATTAAAATCAACTCACACCCACCATATGCCTTTCCATTGACTTTCAAGTGACATAATTTTAATTCTCCCAAGAGTGTGTTGTATTGTGATTTGCACCCATGTAGTATCATCAGAAGAATATATAATTGCAAAACACTGTAAGATTCCAAACAATAATATGTGCTCCTCTTCTACCCTTCAGTCCAGAGCCTATTTCATTGTCATGTCCCAAAAAAATCCTATAATTCTTCTATATGCATTAGACATCTTTTAGGAGAGCTATTGAGGAAGTATTCTGCTCTACCAAATCAAATGCCTTTTTAAAAAAGTCAAAAGCAATAAGAATAATAAATGATAAGGTTTTATATTCTCTACACTTATCAGTAAACTATATTCAAAGACATTGAATGCTAAGCCTATACTATATGGAAATATATGAAGATTATTTAAAGAAATATTTTCTATAGATGGGAAAGTAGACAGATGGGTCATTATTTATATTCTCTCATGCCCTTCTTAAATAATAACAAACTCTAGTTTTTACCCAAACATTTGGCATCTTTTCATCTTGCAGACAAATGGAAAAAGAATGGCTAAACACCTAATTTTTTTTTCATTTCCACTCAGATCCTTTCAGTTGCACTGGTATTAGTTGTTTCTGGCTTACCATTAGCTTCATATTTGGTGATGTTATTTGATCCTTAACTTGCTCTTTGCCTCCTCTCTCTCTTTCTGAATATATATATATATATATATATATATATATATGCGTGTGTGTGTGTATGTATATGTATATGTGTATATGTATGTATATACACACATGTGTATGCACACATGCCATGTCTATATGTGTATATACATACATGCGTATATATGCCATAATTATATTTATATGCAATTGTAAATATATATATATATATATATATATATATATATATATATATATATATACGTGTGTGTGTGAGAGACCTGAAAAGTCTAAGAATCTTTTCACTCTCTCATATAATACATCTATAATAACGTAACATAGCATAAATCACATTCCCTAAACTCTACAAACTTCTTCACTTGAGATACGATGTGTTTTGATCTCTACATCTATTATCTATTCCTTGCTTACTTACTAGGACAAATAAAAATCTGTTGAGTTGCTACAGAAAGAGGGAGCATTGCCTCATTATTAATCTTTCTAAAGATAAATTGCATGAGATTGGGTCAAAAGGATGGCTAATGCTTGATCTCTATTCCTCCTTTCCCAATCCCATATTTCTGTACCACCATTGTTGCCCTGATTTCAGAATCTTTTTTCAAATATCCTGACTTTGGGTCATTCCCATTCAGGTGCCCTTTGAGCATAGGAGTGTGTTTCTTTATTGACTAGGTCACATCCACTTCATAATCATAGTGCACAATGGATAGAATGCAGTCCTGAAGTCAAGAAGACATCTTCCTGAGTTCAAATCCAGCCTCAGACACTTACTAGCTATGTGACTTGGGGAAGTCACTTAACCTCTTTGCCTCAGTTTCCTCATCTATAAATTGAGTTGGAGAATTAAATGGCAAACCAAGGCAGTATCTTTGCCAAATGAGATCTCTAAGAGTTGGACATGACTGAAAATTGACTGAACAACAACTACTATTCTGATACATAGTTGGTAATACCAAAATTTCTCTATAATACTGTATACCTTTATGAAGAGCAGAGTCTGTCACTCAGTACCTATAAGACAAGACGAAGTAGAGAAAAAGACTTGGACACTTTGAAGATTTGAGCTTTTATCCTAACCACATCATTTTGAAGGGCAACAAAAGTAATTAAAACTGTATTCACCAGGAGTACATGTAAAGCTGTGCCAGACTACAAATAATTTTGACTACTCTTTCTCCAGTTGCTTATTAATTCACTCATAAATACCATCTCATCTGTGAGATTTCAGCACCAAGGAATTTGGCATGCATCAAGCAGTGCATTGTGGGTCTAATTAAAATTTGTTTCCTGACACAGAAAATGAAGTTTCTTTAAGCAAGTCTAAAAAAAAACTGTCAGAGATGAAACAAAAAATACTCCAGATCAGAAAATCTTCAATTAAGAGGCAAGCTTTGGAGCCTTAGGAAGACCAAACCATAGCCAATCTAGTTTAAGATAAATGACTTATCGTAAGAATCCATTTGTTTTTCACAGCAATGCAACTTAATTATAGCAAGTTTATTTGTGAATGACTAACAATATAGACATTAATTTATAATAAGATGAGTGCATAAATTAATGTTCCCAGAACTGAACAAAAAAATGGAACAAGAGAGGTTCTTCTCTACCTTTGTCATTTGTATTTCAACTCATTTTTATTTCACTTGCTGCCAGGATCTGAGTAGAATATTAAAAATCCAGTCCAATAAACATCTATTGAGCACATACCATGTACCAGGCACCATCACAAACACAGAAGACATATTTAATATAAAGAAAGCAATCTGTGCCTTCAAGAAGCTTATAATCTAAAAGGGAGACAATGCACAAAAAAAGACAGCAAAGGGAGGGTACCCACACGGGGACATCTTGTTCCATGGAGATGAAACCAGGCAGGACAGCAGATACAAAATGCAGTGCACTGAGTACAGTTTCTGCACTCCATAAAAGAAGGCATTGAAATAAGTTTGATACTCCTTCCTTCAGGGCTTTAATAAGGGAAGAATGGAGACTGAGAAAGGTGGTGTGAGTCAAGACTTGAATTAGAAGCATGGTGACGAGTTTAGAAGTGAAAGATTATGTAAAATGGGAGTTTGGTGATTATTTAATGCGGATGTTAATCACTAGACACCTTTTTTTTTAGAATATACACCATGTTTAAAAATTGATTTCACACTTTGGCATTAAAATTTATAAATAAATGCTGAAATAGAGAAATTCCAAATTCATCATGTATGGATCATTCATTTATGAATTCAATTATGATATAGGGAACTATGAATAAAGAAGGCAAACAGAATTAAAACTAAATAATTTTATCTTAAATAATTAGTGGGTCAAAGAACATGTCATAAAAAATAAAGAAAATTACAATGAGTCGACTTGTCAAATTTTGTTGGATGTAGTTAAAATAGAGCTTAGGAAAATGTATTTTTCAGCTAGATTAGAAATTTTCACAACTCATGAAGCAGTTTTAGTGGTTATGACATTAAGAACTCAACCACTAATTGGTGGCTCCATTCTATTTCCTGGCTACCATGCTGCTGCCAACTTCAATAGCATGTCCTGTGTCGCAACCACAATATCTCCTCAGATCCATTGTCAAGTTTATCTGAAATCATACATGATTCTTGAGATCTGGGAATTGTAAAGCTAATCAGTAAGTGAAATGATATTTCCTGCCCATTGAATAGGCTTCAGGTGGGACTTCAGGTGAGGCCAACAAAGAGAGATCTGATTAGAGACAGGCCCACACCCTTTCACTAATTAGGCTAGTTGGCAAACTAGTTTGCGAGTTTGAGAGAGGTGTGAAAACCTCAGGGACCTAAGGGGAGTTGTTAAGACCAGAGCCAACAGTATATGCCTGAGTTCTAGTCAATCAGATGACTTTCTAGTCAATCAATAATGTCTAGGACTGTGTAAAAAGAGAGAACAGAACACAGAAACAGCAGAAACTGAGGACTGAGGACTAGGAGGAACAGAAATTGAGGACTGAGGACTAGGAGGAGCAAAAACCGAGGACTGAGGACTGAGAGCAGAACTGGACATAATGGAGCCGGAAGCAGCCCAGCAACGAGCAGCAGGATTCAGAAGCCAAGGGCGAGCTTCCAGAGTGTAGAGTGCTGAACACAAGAGGGAGTTGTGGAACTTGGAGTCAGCAGAGCTGCATGAGAGAATGCTGAGCAGGGAGTTAGGATTCATGAGTGATCTTACAGAAGGGCACTAGCATTGAGTGGAAGCACAAGTATGGTTTGGTTCCCTGCTATAATATTTTCTTATAATCTCCCTGTTACTATAGTGAGGTGGGCTTATCAGTTATGGAACGTTATTGCCACAATATTGAATTGGGGGCATTGGTCCTTGAGTCTGTTCCTTTGGAGTCTAAATAAATGTTATACTACCTCTGCCTTCTACCTAGAGAATTCATTATACTTTGCGATTCCAAACCATTCAGGCATGCTCATGGTCCTCTCCAAGGTCATGAATTTTGCCTTACTTATATAGGAACTCAATGGCAAATGTAGCTCCTACTTGAACAATCTCCTAATGGATAGGCAGGCAAGGCTTTTCAAGCCCTTTGCATTGTCTAGATCGTGGCAAATAGTTGAATCCTTTGAGGCTGTATGAGAATGGATATAATTGAGATAAACACTGAAAGATGAATTGGACACAGAATGGAAAAGGAGGAAGAAAGTAGGATAGATTGCATTTTAAAAATCATACAGTGCATTTAATAACAGCATGTGGAGGGTGGAGCCAAGATGGCGGCTGGAGAGCAAGGACTAGCATGAGCTCCCTGCCAAGTCCCTCCAAAAACCTATAAAAATGGCTCTGAACCAATTCTAGAACTGCAGAACCCACAAAACAGCAGAGGGAAGCAGGGCTCCAGCCCAGGACAGCCTGGATGATCTCTGGGTGAGGTCTATCACACATGGAGCTGGGAGCTGGGAATGGAACAGAGCAGAGCCCAGCGTGAGCGGCTCAGACCAACCAGACCAGGAGCCAGGCGGAGCAGGCCCTAGTGCCTTGAATCAGTGAGCTGCAGCAGTTACCAGACTTCTCGACCCACAAACACCAAAGACAGTGGAGAAGGTTAGTGGGAAAAGCTGCGGGAGTGGAAGGAGTTTGCAGTTCGGCCACTACCCCCTGGGGCAGCGGAGGTGGGGCAGCTACAGAAGTACAGCTGCAGTTGCTTCTGGCCCCAGGGCCAGCTGGTGGGAGGAATTAAGTAGCTGATCAGAGCAGGAGTGCACAGCCTGGTGAAGATTTAAGCCCAGTCCGGGTTGGGGGTTCTTGGGGAAGGAGCAGTGCTGGTGTGGCAGAGCTGGCACAACCCCCCCCCAAACGTGGAACATAGAACTCTTTAGTCTACAAGCAGTCATACCCCACTGAAAAACTCAAGGGTCAAGTTAGTTGGCTGGGAATATGGCCAGGCAGCGAAAACGCACCCAGATTCAGTCTCAGACTTTGGATTCTTTCTTTGGTGACAAAGAAGACCAAAACATACAGACAGAAGAAGTCAACAAAGTCAAAGAGCCTACACCAAAAGCCTCCAAGAAAAATATGAACTGGTGCCAGGCCATGGAAGAGCTCAAAAAGCATTTGGAAAAGCAAGTTAGAGAAGTAGAGGAAAAATTGGGAAGAGAAATGAGAAGAATGCGAGAAAACCATGAAAAACAAGTCAATGACTTGCTAAAGGAGACCCAAAAAAATACTGAAAAATACACTGAAGAAAACAACACCTTAAAAAACAGACTAACTCAAATGACAAAAGAGCTCCAAAAAGCCAATGAGGAGAAGAATGCCTTGAAAGGCAGAATTAGCCAAATGGAAAAGGAGGTCCAAAAGACCACTGAAGAAAATACTACTTTAAAAATTAGATTGGAGCAAGTGGAAGCTAGTGACTTTATGAGAAATCAAGATATTATAAAACAGAACCAAAGGAATGAAAAAATGAAAGACAATGTGAAATATCTCCTTGGAAAAACCACTGACCTGGAAAATAGATCCAGGAGAGATAATTTAAAAATTATTGGACTACCTGAAAGCCATGATCAAAAAAAGAGCCTAGATATCATCTTTCAAAAAATTATCAAGGAGAACTTCCCTGATATTCTAGAGCCACAGGGCAAAATTGAAATTGAAAGAATCCACCGATCGCCTCCTCAAATAGATCCCAAAAAGAAATCTCCTAGGAATATTGTCGCCAAATTCCAGAGCTCCCAGATCAAGGAGAAAATACTGCAAGCAGCCAGAAAGAAACAATTTGAGTATTGTGGAAACCCAATCAGAATAACCCCAGATCTGGCAGCTTCTACGTTAAGAGATCGAAGGGCTTGGAATGCGATATTCCGGAGGTCAATGGAGCTAGGATTAAAACCTAGAATCACGTACCCAGCAAAACTGAGTATCGTGCTCCAAGGCAAAATATGGATTTTCAATAAAATAGAGGACTTTCAAGCTTTCTCAGTGAAAAGACCAGAGCTGAATAGAAAATTTGACTTTCAAACACAAGAATCAAGAGAAGCATGAAAAGGTAAACAAAAAAGAGAAATCAGAAGGGACTTACTAAAGTTGAACTGTTTTGTTTGCATTCCTACATAGAAAGATGATATGTATGATTCATGAGACCTTAATATCATAGTAGGTGAAAGGAATATGCATATATATATATGTTTATGTATATATATATATATATATGTGAATGTGCATGTATATATATATGTATGTGTGTATATATATATATATATATATATATATATATATATATATATATATATATATATATATATACACATGTAAAGAGAGAGAGAGAGAGACAGAGAGAGAGAGAGAGAGAGGACATAGGTTGAGTTGAAGATGAAGGAAAGATCCTAAAAGAAATAAAATCAAATTAAGGGATGAGAGAGGAACATATTGAGAGAGGGAGATAGAGAGAGACAGAATGGGGTGGATTATCTCGCATAAAGGTGGCAAGAGGATGCAGTTCTGTGGGAAGAGGGGAGAGGGCAGGTGAGGGGGGAATGAGTGAATCTTGCTCTCGTCAAATTTGCCCTGAGGAGGGAATACCATACATACTCAATTGGGTATCTTACCACACAGGAAAGAAGAGGGAAGAAGATAAAAAAGGGGGGGGGATGATGGAGGGGAGGGCAGATGGGGTGGAGGTAATCAAAAACAAACACTTTGGAAAGGGGACAGGGTCAAGGGAGAAAATTCAGTAAAGGGGGATGGGTTGGGAAGGAGCAAAATATAGTTAGACTTTCAGAACATGAGTATTGTGGAAGGGGTATACATAATGATACATATGTGGCCTATGTTGAATTGCTTGACTTCTCAGGGAGGGTGGGTGGGAAGGGAAGAGGGGAGAGAATTTGGAACTCAAAGTCTAAAAATAGATGTCCAAAAAAAAATTTTTGCATGCAACTAGAAAATAAGATACACAGGCAATGGGGCATAGAAATTGATCTTGCCCTACAAGAAAGGAAGGGAAAAGGGGATGGGAGGGGAGTGGGGTGACAGAAGGGAGGGCTGAATGGGGAACAGGGCAACCAGAATATACATCATCTTGGAGTGGGGGGGAGGGTAGAAATGGGGAGAAAAGTTGTAATTCAAACTCTTGTGAAAATCAATGCTGAAAACTAAATATGTTAAATAAATGAATTTAATAACACCATGTGGCTCTCAAGTTTAACGATCTGTTTTTATTCAACACAATGATGATCCATTTTTGGCAGTCTTAAAATATAATATTTGAGTACTGAAAGTTGTAGCTGACCCAAAGGGAAAATGAGAAATGTACTTTGAATGCTAGTTATCTACAATATATATCCCAAAATGACCCATGTTCAGGAATTGACATAAAGGATGTCACTAAGGAAACATATTATTAGAAAAAGAGTTGTGCTGGTTATGTTGTTCAATTGAAAAATCAGAGATGAACAGACCGAGTACTCTACTGGTACCATAAAAATGGAAAAGAGATGTAGAGAACGTTTCTAACCTGTTGTGTGGGGTTTTTGGAGGAGGGACACATATGAAGAGACAAGGACAAAAAATAACACTTAAGTAAGAATAGATGGTCATGATTTGTACCAATACAAGGATTATCTCCATTGAAGAGATCATAAATCCATTGAAATATTGATCAGAAAATTACGTATATGTATTTACGTATATGTGTATGTGTATATATGTGTGTGTATGTACATATATGTAGATGTACACATACATACAAAGAAATTTTTCCCATGTCAGAACAACTTCTCTGTTTTTGATTACGTTGACTAGGGGACACTGACTGATTACACTGACTGGGGAAATCATTAAATGAAGTGTACAACATTGGAATATACACACATAAAAGAGGAAAAAATATTTAAAACCACATCATGGTCTTTTTAGATTATTATTGTCATATGTGTCAGGCGATAAACATAGCTTACTCACTGATAATGTGGTTAAACTGGCATACAATTCTGTAATCATTTATGTGAGGTTGGTCAGAAGTGAATATTGTGCTCCTGAAATCCAATCTTTGGTGTCTCATTTATAAGAAAGCTCATTAGACTAATGAAGCTGTCTAATAATAACTGTCGTATATGAATCATTGTTAAGCTTTCTTTGCTTACTTTAGCATATTTAAATTCTTGTGGTGTACAAATAACAGAAGGCTTTCATAACCAAGGGACAATTCCAAGTATCTATTAAATGTCCTACCCAATTATGGGTAGCAGTTAAGTGGCTCTGAGAAAAGAAAGGAAAAAAATTATTTTCAAAACTGTAAGCAATCAAGCAAACAAATGTGAAGTGTGAATATTTCCTGTCTTCTCTGGAAAATAGTGTTTAAGTTTCCCTGGCCAATCTACATCTCATCTTTGGAAATCAGTTTAAAATGCCGCACAGAAAGAGAAGAGGGGCAAAGGGCCCTAAGGTATATGTCTCCATTTTAACATGGTTTTAGGTAGGTGAGGAGGCAAACCATGCATGAAGTTTTATGTCAAGTTAATGCAAACCTGGCAGCTGCAGTTTGGGCTCTGCAATTTATGGAAAATCAGGCTTTTCACTTGGCAGTGAGAGAAAAGGAAATAAAAAATACAGAAATCACTTTAACTTTACTAAACAAAGAAAAAGAATCTATGATAAGAATGTCTTCAAAGTTTCAAGCAAGCTCAACTCTCAAATTCTTTTTTGTCATCTGTGTATATGGGCACCATATCCTGTTCCTATGCAAAATTTATGCTTCTGTACAACTCTTGCCAATTAGGGTGTGAGTGAAATAATATTGCTTGAAAATTCTACTTTAAAAAAATAATAGGGTCCTCCTATATTACCAAGAGGTAAAGGTATTTGAAAGTTTGCCAGTGATAATTAAATGAAAATTCGACATGCCTTGATAAAATTTTCAGCCCATATTTTAAGCAAAGAAGGTGATTCATTTGTAAGAGACTTGGTTATCAGGTATAGTGTTTCACAGGGATGCTAAAATAGAACAGTTTCTTATTGGCTCCATTGCCAGCATGACCCATATTGGTGAGATTGTGGATGCTATATCAGGTGAGGAATAAACATCAAAAGTTTAAAGGTGAAAGGCAAAGCTAAAATCAGCAAAATTGTGGGGCTGCCATATATCCACATCTATCTTGCTTCTTATGTTGCCTTGAATGTAGTCAGGCAGGAATTCAACTGCCTTGAATTCTGTGGCATTCGACCTGTACCCATTTTCAGTGCTGGAATTGCAAGGATAGATGGATGTACATAGCATATCCTAGAATGGGCTCCTGGGATCCTGGATATACCAATGCACTTGTCCTGCTTGGATCTCTCTAAAGTTCTTCTGCATTCTCCATTCATGGTATACACAAGCTGTTGAAAATTAATTGTTTGTGTCCTATTCCCACTTTTCTGAGAGAAGACAGGTTTGACTGAAGTTTCAAGTTATCTCTTACAGCTAAGAAGATCAAAGAGAATAGAAACAAATACCAACCTGAAAAAATAAGGGTATATATTAAGACATTAAAATTGACAGTTATGTGGAATATTGAGCTTTATGATATGTGTATATTGCTTTCTTGATTGTATCTTACTTCCACTAATCTAATTAACCATGACCTTGAGGAAAGTGACTGAAACCACAATGAATCTAGATGCAGAGGAAATGGTTGTAGGTGAGAGTGGAGCTATATATCATATAGTAATATATCATAATTGATAGATACCCCTAGATTTATAAGACTAGAACAGGGAGGGGTGAGCACTGAGTAACTAATGGTCAGCCTGTGATATACATATCCTTTCATCGGCCCTATATTTCTACTATAGGAATAAATTTTCATGGTCTTAACTTTTGAGATAGGACCACCCCAATAAAACATCCAAAAACTATGCGCTGATTACTTACCCTTTGAAAAGCGGCATGTTTAAATGTGTGAAGGATTAAATGATATAAAATAGATCACCTTAACCGTCAGGAAAGACTAGAGGTTCTGGATTCACATGCAATCTAAATTTATCTTAGGGGACTAAATCCAAAGAGGGACATGTTCTCACTCCTTAGTTCTAATCTCACCCAAATTTCTCCAGCGAAACCTCTAAAACTTAAGTGCCACTCAAGTATGTGGTACCAGGTTCCCCAAATCCTTCACAAGCACTTGTGGATAGCCCTTATTTCCTCTACCCAACAAAATACACCAGATAGAAAGGGATACATGAACAAATACAGAAAACAGAAAACACTCAAATGACCGATTATTTGTGTTGAAAGGTAAATGGCAATGATAAACACGTGGGAAAATGAGGTAAACAGAGTTTAAGTGACTTGACCCTTATCACACAGCTAGTAAGTATCTGAGGCTGAATTTGAACTCATGTTTTCCTATCTTTAAGCCCTTCGCTCTATCCATTGTCTCCCATGGGATCACTGAATCAATATCTTGCATCTTCCTTGGACCTAAATGGTCTAAGCAACTCTCAAGCTCCATATCTCCTGGCCAGTAAGGGCAATCCTTTCTCCAGAACTTTAGCTATGGAATGATCACTATATCATGTATTGCACACAAATAATTAGAGTTCAAAGCAATATTGCACAGTATCATGTAACTGATATCACCTAAGGCCTGAAATCATCTCCTCTGAGAAATGTGTTGTTAAGGAAATCTCCTTCTGGGAAACTAGAACCTGACTCATAAACTAAGAATTCTTGAACTTTCAAAGCTATCACCAAGGCTGAAAATATCAAATTCTCAGGAACATTAATCACTGTCCTGTGTTCAGAGAAGGGAACAAAAAAGTAGAAGAAAACAGTAAGAGGCCCAAGGTCCGATTTCAGACCTGCCTAACCAAGTAGTTGTTCTCATTGTCATATCGTTGTGCTGCAAACCATTGTTACTTTCTGGAGTGGCTGGGGCAGAGGTGCAAATTTCTCTGGAGATCATGGCAAGAAAAAAAATGTGTTTGGAATAAATGCTCCAAAAAAAGGTCACTCAATTCCTCAACTCTTGTAGAATAAAGTAGGAGGAGTTTCCTCAAACAAGCCATAAGCCCCTCCCCCACAACTGGTACTCAGTTGCCAATCATCTTTGGTGCAACACTAGTAACTGGGGAAAATTGGAGTTCTTCATGTCATTCCAGGAAGGTACATGGCCCTGAGCAAAGAGCCAGAGAATTTCTCCAGCTCTGTGGGAGATGATACAGTCAGGCAAATCAAGGATTCCTCGATCAATTCTAAGAAAGATCAAATGAAAACACTAGGCAGAAAAACTCTGATACCGGCAAAGGATAAGTTCTGAACGAGCCACGTAGACTATGAGGTAGCTCCCCAGAGACAAGGATGTGAAATTATGTATGACAGACAAATAATTAGTGTTCAAAGCAATATTGCATGGTATCATATAGCTGATACCACCTAAGGCCTAAAGGCCTCCTTTTCCTAGCAACATCTCTGGGTGGGATGTCGTCAGTTTGGTTAAGTCCCGGCAGAGCCTAGATCCAGAGGTCAAGCTTTTCTTGAATTCTCTGTCTCATTGTCCTTGCCCAGCTATTGCAGGGTATATCTCTTAAAACCTAGGTATGAACTGGGTCTAGACTTGCCATTAAATAGGCTTAACAGGTTTCTTTCTAGAGAAGGCATACAATGTATTAAGTTGTTGTCAATACAGGGCAGTTATTTATTTTCTCCACCCCAAAATAAAAGCTGAAAGCACAAATGACTCATAATGGCTTGTCAGAAAATACTTTCCGTAAAACATAAAATAGAACCCCATCAGTAGCTAAATACAGATTATAATTAAAGAAATGTAAGCATATCAATAACATGTTGCAAAGCACTTTATATATGTGTATATATATATATATATATATTATGTACATATATGTATATATTTGTATTTCATCTTCTTTTCCCCTGATTTGATCTTGACAATCACCCTTTGAAGCAGATAGGGCAAGAAATATTATCCCTATTTTACAGATGAGAACCAAGACTCCCAAAGGAGAGGGTTAGGGAAGGCAACAAGCAATTATTGAGTGATAACTATGTGGCAGGCACTGTGCTGAGGGCTTTAAAAATACTATTTCATTTGATTCTCACAACCACCCTGGGAGATAGGTATGATCATGATCGCTGACTGTAGGTAAACTGTAGGTAAATGGCCCTGTAGTCTGACAAAATTGAGGCAAAGATAAAGTGACTCTCCCAGGGTCACACAGATTTAAGTATCCAAGGCTGGATTTGAACTTGTGTTTTCCTGACTCCAAGCTCAGAAGTTTATTCAGTGCACCACCCTGGTTATCTCAGCCTTTAGGTTTTTTTTTCAGCCAGAGAAAAGGTTTATTGGCACACTAGTCAGGGTGGGTGAGATTTTAAGAATCCTGGCTTTTGGCCTGACTCTTAAGGAATTTGAGCATTTCTGATGCTTGTATTGGCAAGCGAGTCAGAGTGTATTTGTGACTACAAATGGACCAGACTCTTTAGGAATCAGAGCAATTTAATGGGGGGCAAGTTGAACCTTGTACACAGAAAGAACGGGGAAGGATTTAGGAGTGGCTAAGTAGTCTGGGGTGACTGGGAGGTAACAGGGAAGGACCAGGTGCACCAGAAGAATTCCAAGGACTTGGACCATTTGGGAAAGCGCAAAGGCTTTTACTTTTTGGGATCCAGATCACAAAGTGTAACAATAATTCTACTTGCCACTGCTGTGGATGTGTAAGACCAACAATACTAGCACATACGAGGGCTGCTAGCACAAGTTCTTTGATCTGCTTTTTTCAGGAAAGCAACTTTAAGGGGTTTACAATTTCACTTTAATTAAACATACATATGTCATTCACTTAGTTCAGGGGAAAATGTCAGCACCCTGAACTTCAGAGAAAACACAAACAGAAATTTCAAGCAGAAATTATATAAACAGAGCAAATAAACAAAAATCAACAGACAGGCTTCTGTCTGTCCATAGCAATACATATATAGATAATTACCAGAGAACGAAGCACCAACATCTGGCTTTTCAAAGCCAAGGGGCTCCGTAACAGCTATCCAGAGTCTCGTCTGGCCAAATCACACAAACGCTCTTCCAATGAGTGAATCCCAAGCAAAATGCTAACCTGAGAGCATATATACACTTCTTCAGAGTCAGAGGTAAATGGCCTGTAGTCTGACAAGCAAGTTTGCAGGGTACAAATACAGGGAGAATTACAAATGTAAGAGCCCCATTAAAATCATTTACATTTGACCTGCAGGACTATCTGATCTTGTTACTTTCTCAAAAATTTAAGTAACGCTTTCGCAGGCAGAAGTTTTCCACCCTTGGCCAGGGATTGACTTTTACTCCAATTATAACCAAAAACTAGGGAGGATATTTTTTTTAATTTATTTATTTAACATATTTAGTTTTCAGCATTGATTTTCACAACAGTTTGAATTACAAATTTTCTCCCCATTTCTACCCTCCCCCCCACTTCAAGATGGTGTATATTCTGGTTGCCCTGTTCCCCAGTCAGCCCTCCCCTCTATCACCCCCCTCACCTCTCATCCCCTTTTCCCTTCCTTTCTTGTAGGGCAAGATAAATTTCTAGGCCCCAATGCCTGTGTATCTTATTTTTTAGTTGCATGCAAAAACTTTCTTTTTTGTTTTTGAACATCTGTTTTTAAAACTCTGAGTTCCAAATTCTCTCCCCTGTTCCCTTCCCACCCACCCTCCCTAAGAAGTCAAGCAATTCAACCTAGGCCACATGTGTATCATTATGTATAACCCTTCCACAATACTCATGTTGTGAAAGACTAATTACATTTTGCTCCTTCCCAACCCATCCCTCTTCATTGAATTTTCTCCCTTGACCCTGTCCCCTTTCCAAAGTGTTTGTTTTGATTACCTCCACCCCCATCTGCCCTCCCCTCCATCATCCCCCCCTTTTATCTTTTTTTATCTTCCTCCCTCTTCTTTCCTGTGTGGTAAGATACCCAACTGAGTATGTATGGTATTTCCCCTCAGGCCAAATCTGATGAGAGCAAGGTTCACTCATTTCCCCCTCACCTGCCCTCTCCCCTCCTCCCACAGAACTGCTTCCTCTTGCCACCTTTATGCGAGATAATCCACCCCATTCTATCTCTCCCTATCTCCCTCTCTCAGTATGTTGCTCTCTCATCCCTTAATTTCATTTTATTTCTTTTAGATATCTTCCCTTCATCTTCAACTCACCCTGTGTCTACTCTCTCTCTTTTACATACATATATATATATATATATATATATATATATGTATATGTATATATATACACATACATATATACATATACATACATACACATTCATTTATATATATACATAAACATATATATATGCATATTCCCTTCAACTACCCTAATACTGAGGTCTCCTGAATCATACATGTCATCTTTCCATGTAGGAATGTAAACAAAGCAGTTCAACTTTAGTAAGTCGCTTGCAATTTCTGTTTCTTGATTACCTTTTCATGCTTCTCTTGATTCTTGTGTTTGAAAGTCAAATTTTCTATTCAGCTCTGGTCTTTTCACTGAGAAAGCTTGAAAGTCCTCTATTTTATTGAAAATCCATATTTTGCCTTGGAGCACGATACTCAGCTTTGCTGGGTAGGTGATTCTAGGTTTTAATCCTAGCTCCATTAACCTCCGGAATATCGCATTCCAAGCCCTTCGATCTCTTAATGTAGAAGCTGCCAGATCTTGGGTATTATGATTGGGTTTCCACAATACTCAAATTGTTTCTTTCTGGCAGCTTGCAGTATTTTCTCCTTGATCTGGGAGCTCTGGAATTTGGCGACAATATTCCTAGGAGATTTCTTTTTGGGATCTATTTGAGGAGGCCATCGATGGATTCTTTCAATTTCAATTTTGCCCTGTGGCTGTAGAATATCAGGGCAGTTCTCCTTGATAATTTCTTGATAGATGATATCTAGGCTCTTTTTTTGATCATGACTTTCAGGTAGTCCAATAATTTTTAAATTATCTCTCCTCGATCTATTTTCCAGGTCAGTGGTTTTTCCAATGAGATATTTCACATTGTCTTCCATTTTTTCATTCCTTTGGTTCTGTTTTATAATATCCTGATTTCTCATAAAGTCACTAGCTTCCACTTGCTCCAATCTAATTTTTAAAGTAGTATTTTCCTCAGTGGTCTTTTGGACCTCCTTTTCCATTTGGCTAATTCTGCCTTTCAAGGCATTCTTCTCCTCATTGGCTTTTTGGAGCTCTTTTGCCATTTGAGTTAATCTATTTTTTAAGGTGTTGTTTTCTTCAGTGTATTTTTCAGTATTTTTTGGGTCTCCTTTAGCAAGTCATTGACTTGTTTTTCATGGTTTTCTCGCATCCTTCTCATTTCTCTTCCCAATTTTTCCTCTACTTCTCTAACTTGCTTTTCCAAATCCTTTTTGAGTTCTTCCATGGCCTGGGACCAGTTCATGTTTTTCTTGGAGGCTTTTGGTGTAGACTCTATGACTTTGTTGTCTTCTTTAGGCTGTATGTTTTGGTCTTCTTTGTCACCAAAGAAAGAATTCAAAGTCTGAGACTGAATCTGTGTGTACTTTCGCTGCCTGGCCATATTCCCAACCAACTAACTTGACCCTTGAGTTTTTCAGTGGGGTATGCCTGCTTGTAGACTAACGAGTTCTATGTTCCACGTTTGGGGGGGAGGTGTCAGCTCTGTCACACCAGCACTACTCCTTTCCCAAGACCCCCCAGTCCGGGCTGGGCTTAGATCTTCAGCAGGCTTTGCACTCCTGCTCTTATCCACCACTTAATTCCTCCTACCAGGTGGGCCTGGGGACAGAAGCAGCAGCAACTGTAGCTGCCCCACCTCTGCTGCCGGGGCTGGAAGCCGAACCGCAAACTCCTTCCACTCCCGCAGCTTTTCCCACTAACCTTCTCCGCAGTCTTTGGTGTTTGCGGGTTGATGGGGTCTGGTAACTGCCACAGCTCACATATTCAGGGCGCTAGGGGCCCCATCCGCCCGACTCCAAGTTTTGGTGTTCCACGCCGCTCAGGCTGGGCTCTGCTCTGTTCCATTCCCAGCTCCCAGCTCCCAGCTCCGTGTGGGATAGACCTCACCCAGAGACCATCCAGGCTGTCCTGGGCTGGAGCCCTGCTTCCCTCTGCTGTTCTGTGGGTTCTGCCATTCTAGAATTGGTTCAGAGCCATTTTTTATAACTTTTTGGAGGGACTCGGTAGGGAGCTCACACTAGTCCATGCTTACCAGCCGCCATCTTGGCCCTGCCCCCCTAGGGAGGATATTTAAGTAATGATTAGGTCAAATAGATTACCTCCCTCATAAAAAATTGATTGCACGGAAATTCTCTTCTCCCAACCAAACTTAGGATATTTCTGATTTAATTTCACTAATTTGGGGTATGGAATGACTACATATTCAGGTCAAAATAGTTAGATCTCATACACTTGAGTGGTGCTTATGTCTTTTACTGACCATTTGCTATAAAAGGATAAAGCAGGGACAAGATTTAAACCAAGTATGCCAGGGTCAATATCAGTTCCACCTCATAGCCAGACTCAGGAATAGTCAGGTGGGTAACATTCCTTTCCAAAGGAACACAGTGGGGAAACTGAGGCAGGAGGATCCTATCTTCAACTGAGGCTAAAATTGTCCTCTCAGCTTTTCCCAGATTCAGACCTCTCGTTTGTATCACATTCTCTCTGAGTAGCTTGTGGAATTTCTCTCAGATGGTGGATTATTAACTATTGATTATGGATTATGATACATCAGACAATTCAAAATCAGTTATAGCTCCAAGGGCTTTTACCTCAAACAGCAAATTTCACTAATAAGAGCTAAGGGAATTTTTTTTTCCAGGATTTGTATCTCAAATTTAAATGTGCCCTAGTATGTAAAAGTCAATTGTCAGAGATCATTTCTATATACTTGCCAATTCTGAGGAAGCCAAGTTCATTATTTAGGAACTCTGTAATCCACACAAGATTTTTGGCAAGTTTATACATTAAAACAATAATCAACAATCATACAATTTTCATAAATGATAGCCAACTTGTTTAATTGTAACCAAATTATGAAAAGTTGCTTGACATAGCTGATACAAAAAGTTTACCAATTTCAAACTTAAAACAAGCTCATTACCATTTAGGTGACTTCAATTCTGTTGAATGCATTTCCAAATTACTTTAAACAGAGAATTGGCATCTCATAATTAACATGTTAACAATATAACTTTGAAAGAGCTGGCCTACCTGAGTTTGGAAGATGGCTGGCTTTTTTTTTTTTACCTTGAATAGCCTTGATAAGATCATTTTCCTTTCCCTCACTGGGTGGGATGGGGTGCTGTGCAGGAAGTACCAAACCTGGGTGATATTTCCAGGCTTTCTGGGTTTCCCCAAGCCCCAAGGCCATTGCCAGTGGAGCCCACAATGTAGATGCTGTCCCTCCCTGCTCCTTCCTTTCACCAGGTGGAGGAGGGTGAATTACAAGGTGGTGGGAAGACAGGTTAACCGAAAAACCCGAGGCTGTTTGCAATACCTGCACTGAGATATCCTCTCGATTCAAGGGAATCTGCTAAGATGTTTTTAGCCATTTTAACTTTTTGCAATAGTTCTAACTTTCATATTGTAACAACAATGCTACTTGCCACTACTATGGCTGTGTGACACCGATAACACCAGCACACTGGAGGGTTGCTAGCACGGCTTCTTTGATCTGCTTTTCTACCGAAAGCAACTTTAAGGGGTTTACTATTTCACTTTAAACATACATATATCATTCACTTAGTTCAGGGGAAAAAGTCAGTACCCTGAACTGCAGAGAAAACACAAATGGAAATTACAAGCAGAAATTATATAAACAGGACAAATAACACAAATCAACAGACAGGCTTCTGTCTAACCAAGGCAATATATACTTAGTTACCAGAGAGAGAAGCACCGACATCTGTGTTTTCAAAACCAGGGCATTCCATAATGCCTATGCAGACTCTCCACACCAATACTCTTTCAGTGAGTTAGCCCCCAAAGCAAAACCTATCCTCTCACTGTTCTGAGAGTTCTAGCTTAACACTGCCTGCCCTCAGAGTACATATACACCCTTTTTCAGGGCCAGAGGGCTTCACACCTATCAAGGGCTTCACACCTTTTAAGGGCTTCACACCTTTAGTGACCTAATTAGCAAAAGAGTGTGGGCCTTCCTACAAACAAGGGAAAGACCCTATCAAAGGCACTTGATTGCCTTAGTTCTGAGAAGCACTCCAAAAGAAAAAACAGTAAAAAGTCCCACTTTGCTTGCCCTTAAACAAGTCCTGGTCAGAGCCAGGACTACAGGAAGAAGAATCTCAATCTTTCTTTGAAATTTCATAATTCATGTTATTCCTCTAGGTCATAGAGGCCAGGAATGAAGCTTTCCTTTTCAAGGTCTTGGAGACTGAGCTTTTTCCAGTTCTGACATAGGGGCAAACCTTAGGGAAGTCCCACTGAGTCCATTGTGGGAATCTGGTGGCCAGGAGGAAGAAGGAGAAGGGGGTTCCTGCAGGCATGGGTGTGGGGACAGGGAGTCTTGAGGTGTAGAGGGAAGGGAGTAAGCCTCAAGAAACCAAAAAGCACCAGCAATATTCCCAATTTTATAGAACTGAGAGAACTGACAAAATCGGGCATACCCATCCATCCTTTTCCTCTATGCTGCCAAAGGTGTGTCCAGGTCCATGGCCTCGAACCAAACCACTGGACTGATAGCCTGGGAACATCAGGCCAAGTGTGAGACAGCCTTATAACTAACCATCTGACCCAATGGGATCTGGGAGGCCAGGCCCTAAAAGTACCTCCAAGCATTTGGTGCTTGGAGAGTGACCCCAATTGCAGGGGGAGAAAGGGATAGGGAGAGAGTGGGGAGGCTTACGTATCTTCTGGTTTTGGATGGAGAAGAGCTTGAGATTAGGCAGTATCCTGTTCTCAGGGAACCAAAATGTTGAGGTCTAGGGGTGCTAGAACCCCAAAATTCAAGGGCAAGTGATGCAGGTTTTGCCTCAAATAAATTTGACTGAAGCCTTCTTTCAGCCACAGATAAGGTTTATTAGAATGCCGGTCAGGGTGGGAGAGATTTTAAGAATCCGTGCTTTTGGCCAAACTCTTAAGGAATGTGAGCCTCAACATATGCATTATAAACCACAGATCTGAGTCTTTGAATAGATGTCCATTTACAACATGCTGCCTCTCTATCTAGCTTCGAACATCTTAACCATCCGTTGCTTTCAATAACCCTCTACTTAAATGTTAGGACAGCAACAGCAAAAAATTTCAGAATTTATATGGAATTTTTTTGAAGATCATCTGCACGAAGTAAGAAATATGAGAACTATTCTATCTGCCAGTATAATTACCAAATTGTTTATATGCCAGAATCCTCTTCATGGTTGAAATTACCCACAATTCATTTGTATTCACAGTAGCCAAAGAAACAAAATGAACATCCTATTAGTTAGGCCTGCATTGGAAGTTATAATAAATTCAATGCTGTATTTAGCATAAAAGTAAACAGTTTTTGATGTGTGAACAACACTTTAGTCACTGAAAATAGAGCAGTTAAAGTACTGCAGAACACAAACATCGAGTCTGCTATAGAAAACAATGGCAAGTGTTAATGGATTTATATGAACTAAGTATTTTTTATTGTGGTATTTACATTTTAAAGTTATTTTCAGCTCAAACAAGACTAATGGTATGGACAGAGAAATTACATGCTGTAACTTAATTTCTCTGCTCTCTCAGTCATTTCTTTATTATCTGAGCTGGGCAAGCAGTTTTTTCTTTTGTTTTGTTTTGTTTTTATACTTCAGTTTCTAAATTGGTAAAAACAGAGACAGGAAGTACGTGGCAAGATTAAGAGACACACAATTTAAGAAGAAGGTGTTATTATTCATTGCATATGTTTTGTTGCTTAAATAGAATACTAGGGGGAAAGGGGCTTATAAGGGATATAGTTAAGAATTGCCTGGCAAATATTCAACAACCAGCTCTCTGAAAAAAAAAATGTAAACACGACACGCTTCTAACTTTAATCTGCATTCTTAACATTTTCTCCACAGATTTCTTAATTCTAGAATCAACAGAACAATAATCCAGCCCTGATTTTTAGTATTTGCCAAAATCTGAGGTATAAATGCTCTCACTGAAAATTTAACAATTGGATCTCAAAAGTCTCTCAAATCATTAAATTTTTGTCTCAAAGAAACACACTTTGGCATAACTATCAAGTTATCAAACTGATAAAGTCAGGGAAAAATCATAATTACGTAACTAGTAATGAAAAAAGAGAAAGATTAATGAAAATTAAAAAAATCTTAAGAGGAACAGGTTTTAAGTATCTAATTATACCTATAAAAATGTAAATAATTGAACTTTGTAAAGTGAATATTTAACATGTTACAGTATTTTTGTTCTACAAAATTTAATTAAAATTATTTCACAGAGCCCTATATTACATTACATTAAATATGCAGCTAAACCATAGTTTTCATTTCATCAAACAGTGAAAGAAAACAGTATTTATAGTTCAGGGTGTGGGGAGAGATTTACCTTATACAGTTCAGGAATATGCTGGAATCAGGGCTCACTTGTTTGAAAGAGCTGAATGTTAAATTTCCAGTGTGAACATTTATACCTCAGAAATTGGTACAGGCTATAAATAATGACTAGATATACAGTTTTGCTGATTGTCTATGCTTAAGAGAGAGATAACATGTTAATAATGTAGAACAAACTTAAAGATGTATCATGTGTACATTTCTTTTGAGAATCTTTTGTGAAACATTTACCAGGAGACCAATGCACAATATAACCACAAACTGTGGCTGGGTCCAAGGCAGTGCACTTCACCTACTCTCTCTTCACTAAGGGACCCCTCATAGCTCTATTCTCATGAATGAAGATCATGCTCAAACTTGGGGCAGCCTGACCTCCAAAGAGAAAGATAGGGTTCTTTTTCTCTCCTCAAGCTCTTCAAATTCTCTATATGGAGTCCCAAGAAAGAATATACAAAGTCTAGATTTTGATTCATGTCTTGAGTCGCCTCCCAAAAGAGAAGAATAGAAAAGTATGTCATATAAAAAGCAGATAAAGCCTAGGATACCTATTTGTTTTCTCTATACGAAGGAAAAGTTTAGGATGTGCAAAGACTCCTATGTGCATAGTGACAGAATTGGCGGGGGGTGGGCTTTCAAAACAAGTTATAATAGAGTGCTAAATAGAGACTTCATATATCACCTTGACTCTACACTGTCCAAATAATTTCCTCTAGGACCTGCCTTCTGGAAATACAGGTAAGGGTGTAGGTTCTTTCTCCCATCAGTGGTCCTTTTTCTTTCCTAAAGGAAGTGTTGTAGTGGAAGTAGAGAATGTACCTCTTCCACTGACTGAGGGCTCAAGATTCTCCAAGCCTTTCACATCTCAAGGTGACTTCTGAAAATGTCTGGCATAATGACAATATTATTAATAAAAGTAGGGAAACCAAGAAGAGAAACTGATTTTGGATAAGTGTGGTAGTAGGGTTATTATTTCTCAGTCACCTATAATCAGTCAAAGAAACATAGAACTTAAAGGCTTTAAGCTCATCTAACTATGCATTCTTTTGCTGGCACTGTGGAGTATTCACTATGCTGCCAGTGTTCAGATCAACCTTTCCCTGTACCCCAGTGGAAATCCTAGAATTACTCAATGCCACCTGGACAAAGAAAAAAAGTGGCAAAGGGTTGAGTTATGTTTTATTAAATATCTACCTCACCTACCTTTTCCTTTACACCCTACCCTGCTCAGAAATCAAGGGGTGATTGAATAAAGGTCCATTTATGATTTCCTTCAAGAAGTCTTCCAGAGGTGAGAACATATTTCCCCGGAAATGACCAAATCATGCATCATAGGATACAACCCTAATAGGATTTGCATTTACAGAGTGGTAGTTTTAATCAGGAATTTTGTAACATTTGAGAAATGAGCATTTATATGGCCCTTCGTAAAACATGGCTTCTTTTTCTATTAAACCTATCCTGAGGCAAGTAGATGTCATTCTAAACTAATAATTATCTATTACTTTGTCAGGAGAGATGGGTTTAAACAAAAATTCTTTGCATCAATAAAAAAACCCACAATATTTCACTGGAAAAAAAGTGAAAATACCACCTCTCACTCTTTTTAATGATGAATAATAAGGGATTTACATGATATTAGATAGAACACAGATGGGCAACATTTAAACCTGTTTCACTCTTCAGTGGATAACAATTGACTGTTCCAGTTTGCCAAACTATATAGAGCTGTTATTCAGTAAGATTTCATGAGGAAAGTGATTGGTTTTGCCCCTCTTGCTCAGAAACCATAGCAGGGTTTTGATTTTTTTAAGTATTCCCTCAATTCACATGAATATGAATAAGTCACATGCTCCTCCAGGACTCTCACAGGTGGCCTTTCCAAATGAAATAAGGAAAGTACAAATGCCAGCACCTGCCATTTCTTAATAAAGACTGATTGAAATTGCTGTTGCACATGGAAGACACATTAACAGCTCTGACTGTGGCATCTCATTTCTGCTTATTCTACACAGGGAGAATATTTTGGACTTGCAAGTAGCCTGCTGCCTTGGTAAATCACATTCTGTCATGTGACAAAATTAGAATCTAACAATATACAGATGACTTTCATCCCTAGCTATGTCTCCTACTTTATTGATAGTTTTTTTTGAAGTAATTATCTAAAGCTTAGACATTTACAGCTATTTGTGCAAATTTTATGTGATAAAAGAGTATATTATTTTTTCTGAGTACATTCTGAATTGAGCAAAGTCTAAAAGAACCACTAAGCATGCTCTATGTGCAAGACACAGGAAACAATTTTTAAAAAAGGATTTTTTTAAAGTATCTGGCCTCAAGGAGTTTGTATTCCCATGGAATGATTTTGAAGCAAATTTCTATGACACATTCCTTCTGCTTTTTAGCTCACTCTATCTCAATTCTAAAAGAAATGTAACAGATTCAATGAAGTATAAAAAATGACGATTAAAACACACCAATACAATATATTTAGCCTCTAAACAAGAGTCATTATTTGACAAAGGCAATGTCACAAAGGTGATTAGTGAAGAAGACTTGGGTTCAAGCTTGGCCTTTGAAATATGTTGGCTGCATGAGCGTATTTGAGTATTTTTAGCAATAATAATCAGCAGCAGCATTTATATAGAACTCATATGTTTGCAAAGTGCTTTAGAGATGTTAATACATTTGATACAACAACCCCAGGAGGTAGATGTTATTAATATTCCCATTTATAGCCAAGGAAACTGAAGCATATAAAGGTTAATTTACTTGCCCAGGGTCACCCGGTTAATAAATGTCTAAGAAATAATTTAAACTCAGATATATCTGACTCAAGGACCAGGTTTTTTATTCATTGTGCCATCTAGCTACCAATTAATGCAACTATGTTTCAACAAAGCTAAACATATTGGAGAAATGTGTTAATATTTACAAATATGTAAATGTGCCAACTCAAAGCATAGGAAGTACGTAAGAATCTGTAATTGAAAGATATATATAGAAATTATTAATAAACTCCACCATTAAACAGATACAAGTACCACATTTAAAGTGAATACTATCAAATATGTAGTTCCTATACACTATTTAGCCTTATTGGAGGCAATTATGATTAAGTGACTTGCCCAGGGTCACTAAGCTAGTAAGTGTTTGAGGTCAAAGTTGAACTCAGGTCCTCCTCACTCAAGTGCCAGTGCTCTATTCACTGAACCACCTAGCTGCCCCACTATTTATTATTTTTAACAACAGAGATAAGTGTTTGCTAATCTTATGGTTTTCATATGGTCTTGACCTGAAAAACTGATAAGCAAAAGGTAAAGAAAGATATCCCCAAAAATCTATTTTAAAACAATTTTAATAATTTCTCTCCCCAAAGAATCCTAATAAGCATATAGACACAAAAATATCAAATAGTTAGAAGCCCCAAGATGGCCACATGAAGGCAGCATCTTACCAGAGCTCTCTCACAAGGTCTCTCAGATTCCTATAAAAAAGTGAATTTGAGCAGATTTGAGAGTCAGAAACCGTGAGCAGTCTGCGTGGGGCAAATTTCCGAGCCAGGAGAGTCTGAAAGGCTGAAGGCATGAATCTGTAGGCTCGGAGAGGGCTCGGCGTGGGGAGCTGCTCCAGACCAAAGCAGAAGCGGCCAGCCAGGAAATCCACGTGGGAGACAGGTTAGGAGAAAGCTGGGCGCCCGAAACCAGCAGAGATCCCCAGGCCTCCCAACGCAAGATGGCAGGCTGTGGAAGTGATGAGAGGCAGTGCAATGAGAGGCAGCGCAATGGCACCGGCTGGGAAAACACCGACCTCTGAGGCTTGCAGACCGAAGGAATCGATTGTGGCTTCTTGAGCTTCTGGGTGACATAATGGCTAGGTAAACGGCTCTAATCCCTCCCCTCCCCACCCAGAGAATTCCTCGGGGAAAAAAAAAGAATGCTGGAACAGAGGAGAAAGAAGTGGGGCTTCAGTGGTCTAATAGTAGAAGTTCATCAGTTCCAGAGGGGAAGAGTCGGCAGGGGTCAACACCAGGAGCCCAGACGTAATCTTGCTCCCCCAGGGGAAGTGCCAGAGATCAGCTCAAACAACAAATAGCTGAGACCATTGCTGAAAAGCAACAGTGCTGGAGAACACCCATAGGGAGAGAGAAGTCAGGGAGCCAGACCCCTCCCCCACACCTCAGTAAACTGAAGGCTATAATTCCAGACTCACAACCCCCAGAATAAGAAAGCTGGGACAGAGAGCCCTGAGCCCGAAAGGCAGAAATTTGTTGTAAAGCCAGGAAAAGGCAAACCAACAAACATGAAGAACACAAAAAAACCGAGGACAATTGATTCTTTTTATGGAGACAGGCAGGATCAAAATAACAATATGGAAGAGAGCAGCAATGAAACTGTAGATACATCTGATACCTCAAAAGATAATGTGAACTGGTTTCCAGCCCAAAAAGCTGGAGGGATAAAGGAGGATTTTAAAAACCAAATTAGGGAGGTTAAAGAAAATATGGAAAAAAAGATTGGCAAAATGACTACGGAGATTCAGAATGTAGAGAGAGAAAATGACACCCTGAGAGGCAAAATCAACCAATTGGAAAAGGAGACTCAAAAGCAAAATGAAAACACTAACTCATTAAAAATTAGAGTTGACCAAGTGGAAGCTAATGAATCTATGAGGCACCAAGAAGTAGTAAAGCAAAACGTTAAGAATGAAAAAATAGAAAAAAAAATGTGAAATATCTGATTGGGAAAACAACTGACCTGGAAAATAGATCCAGGAGAGACAATTTAAGAGTTATTGGCCTACTGGAAATCCACGATGAAAAAAGGATCCTTGACAGTATCTTCAAAGAAATTATCAAAGACAACTGCCCAGAGGTCCTAGAACCAGAGGGCAAAATAGTCATTGAAAGAATTCACTGATCACCCCCTGAAAGAGATCCCAAACTGAAAACACAAAGAAATATTATAGCCAAATTTCAGAACTATAAACTCAAGGAGAAAATACTGCAAGCAGCCAAAAAGAAGAAATTCAAATATTGTGGAACTACAGTCAGGATCACGCAGGATCTCTCAGCTTCCACATTAAAAGACAGGAGAAATTGGAGTATGATATTCCGAAGGGCAAAAGAGCTGGGACTACAACCAAAGATCAACTACCCAGCAAAACTAAGCATAATTTTCCAGACAAGGCGATGGACATTCAATGAAATAAGGGAATTCCAGACCTTCCTGATGAAAAGGCCAGAACTCAAAGGAAAATTTGATCTCCAAATGCAAAACTCAAGAGAGACATAAAAAGGTAACCAGGGGGAAAAACCCCACAAACCTTATTAACCAATAAGGGCAGGTTGTTTGCATCTTTATGTGGGATTATATCATCTTATATATGTTTTGTATATATACATATATAAGTCATTCTTGAGAATGGTACAGCTATTATGACAATTGAAAGTGATATACATAGATTGTGAATGCCTGTATAAATTAACTGATGTAAAGATAAAAAATATAAGTCAGAGATGTAAGGGGAGGGCTACAAGAGAAGAGGTAAGGAGGTAGTAGAAAAGGGTAAATTACACCAAATGAAGTGGCACAAAAACATATTATAGTAGAGGGAAAGAAGGGAGGGAGAAGAGCAGTATTTGAGCGTCACTGTCATCTGATCTGGTTCAAGAAGGGAATAACATACCTTGCTAAGTTTAGAAATCTAACTTTTCCTACGGGAAGTGGGAGGGGAAGGGGGAAAAGGGAAGGGGGTGGTCAGAAGGGAGAGGAGAAGTAGCAAGTGGGAAACGGTAAGATAAGGGAGGGGAATAAAGAGGGAGGGTAAACTGAGGAAGGCGGCAGTCAAAAGCAAAACTTTGTTGAGGAGGAGAAGGGGAAAGGGAGAAATAAAAGCATAAACAGGGGGAAATAGGATGGAGAAAAAGACACAGATTAGAAATCATAACTCTGACCTCGAATGGGATGAACACTCTCATAAAACAGAAGCAGATAGCAGAATGGATTAAAAACCATAATCCTACAATATGCTGTTTACAAGAAACACATTTGAAACAGGGGGATACACATAGGGTAAAGGTTAAAGGGTAGAGTAAAATATATTGTGCCTCAGCTAAAGTAAAAAAAGCAGATGTAGCAATCCTAGTTTCAGACAAAGCAAAAGTAAAGATAGATTTAATTAAAAGAGATAAGGAAGGACATTATATCCTGCTAAAAGGCACCATAAACAATGAAGCAATATCATTGTTTAACATATATGTACCAAGTGGTAAGGCATACAGATTCTTAGAGGAGAGGTTAAGGGAGTTACAGGAAGAAATAGACAGCAAAACTATAATATTGGGAGACCTCAACCTCCCCCTTTCTGAACTTGATAAATCTAACCTCAAAATAAATAAGAAAGAAGTTAAGGAGGTAAACAGAATTTTAGAAAAGGCAGGTATGATAGACCTCTGGAGAAAACTGAATGGGGATAAAAAGGAATATACTTTCTTCTCAGCGGTACATGGCACATGCTCAAAAATTGACCATGTACTAGGGCAAAAAACCTCACAATCCAGTGCAGAAAAGCAGAAGTAGTCACAGCACACTTTTCAGATCATGATGCAATAAGAATTATTTGTAACAAAGAACCATGGAAAAATAAGCTAAAAATTAATTGGAAACTAAATAATCTAATTCTATAAAATGAGTGGGCCAAAGAACAAATCAGAGAAACAATTCATAACTTCATTCAAGAGAATGACAATAATGAAACAACATACCAAAACTTATCGGATGCAGCAAAAGCAGTTCTTAGGGAAGTTTTATATCCCTAAATGCCTACATGAATAAAATAGGGAAAAAGAAGATCAACAATCTGTGCATACAGCTGAAAAGGTAGAAAATGAGCAAATTGAAAACCCCCAATTAAATGCCAAATTAGAAATACTGAAAATCAAAGAGAGATTAATAAAATTGAAACCAAGAAAACTATTGAATTAATAAATAAAACAAAGAGCTGGTTTTATGATAAAACCAATAAAATTGATAAACCTTTGGCCAATTTGATTAAAAAAAGAAAGAAGAGGGGCGGAGCCAAGATGGCGGCTGGTAAGCAGGGACTAGAGTGAGCTCCGTACCCAAGTCCCTCCAAAAACCTATAAAAATGGCTCTGAACCAATTCTAGAACGGCAGAACCCACAGAACAGCAGAGGGAAGCAGGGCTCCAGCCCAGGACAGCCCGGATGGTCTCTGGGTGAGCTCTATTCCACACGGAGCTGGGAGCTGGGAGCTGGGAGCTGGGAGCTGGGAACGGAGTGGAGCAGAGCCCAGCCTGAGCAGCGTGGACGATCCAGACCGGAAGCCGGGCGGAGGGGGCCCTAGCGCCCTGAATATGTGAGCTGCGGCAGTTACCAGACCCCTCGACCCACAAACACCAAAGACTGCGGAGAAGGTTAGTGGGAAAAGCTGCGGGAGTGGAAGGAGTTCCCGGTTCGGCTTCCAGCCCCGGGGGCAGCGGAGGTGGGGCAGCTACAGCTGTTGTTACTTCCGGCTCCAGGCCCACCTGGTGGGAGGAATTAAGTGGCGGATCGCAGCAGGGGTGCACAGCCTGCTGAAGATCTGAGCCCAGTCTGGACTGGGGGTCCTTGGGGAAGGAGGAGTGCGGATCTGACAGAGCTGGCACCTCCCCCCCAAACGTAGAACATAGAACTCTGTAATCTACAAGCAGTCATACCCCACTGAAAAACTCAAGGGTCAAGTTAGTTAGTTGGGAATATGGCCAGGACACGAAAATGCGCCCAGATTCAGTCTCAGACTTTGGATTCTTTCTTTGGTGACAAAGAAGACCAAAACATACAGCCTAAAGAAGACAACAAAGTCATAGAGCCTACAACCAAAGCCTCCAAGAAAAACATGAACTGGCCCCAGACCATAGAAGAACTCAAAAAGGATTTGGAAAAGCAAGTTAGAGAAGTAGAGGAAAAATTGGGAAGAGAAATAAGAAGGATGCGAGAAAACCATGAAAAACAAGTCAATGACTTGCTAAAGGAGACCCAAAAAAATACTGAAAAATACACTGAAGAAAACAACACCTTAAAAAATAGACTAACTCAAATGGCAAAAGAGCTCCAAAAAGCCAATGAGGAGAAGAATTCCTTGAAAGGCAGAATTAGCCAAATGGAAAAGGAGGTCCAAAAGACCACTGAAGAAAATACTACTTTAAAAATTAGATTGGAGCAAGTGGAAGCTAGTGACTTTATGAGAAATCAGGATATTATAAAACAGAACCAGAGGAATGAAAAAATGGAAGACAATGTGAAATATCTCCTTGGAAAAACCACTGACCTGGAAAATAGATCCAGGAGAGATAATTTAAAAATTATTGGACTACCTGAAAGCCATGATCAAAAAAAGAGCCTAGATACCATCTTTCAAGAAATTATCAAGGAGAACTGCCCTGATATTCTAGAGCCACAGGGCAAAATAGAAATTGAAAGAATCCATCGATCGCCTCTGCAAATAGATCCCAAAAAGAAATCTCCTAGGAATATTGTTGCCAAATTCCAGAGCTCCCAGATCAAGGAGAAAATACTGCAAGCAGCCAGAAAGAAACAATTTGAGTATTGTGGAAACCCAATCAGAATAACCCAAGATCTGGCAGCTTCTACATTAAGAGATCGAAGGGCTTGGAATGCGATATTCCGGAGGTCAATGGAGCTAGGATTAAAACCTAGAATCACCTACCCAGCAAAACTGAGTATCATGTTCCAAGGCAAAATATGGACTTTCAATAAAATAGAGGACTTTCAAGCTTTCTCAGTGAAAAGACCAGAACTGAATAGAAAATTTGACTTTCAAACACAAGAATCAAGAGAAGCATGAAAAGGTAATCAAGAAACAGAAATTGCAAGGGACTTACTAAAGTTGAACTGTTTTGTTTACATTCCTACATGGAAAGATGATGAGTATGATTCATGAGACCTCAGTATTAGGGTAGTTGAAGGGAATATGCATATATATATATGCATATATATATATGTTTAAGTATATATATAAGTGAATGTGTATGTATGTATGTATCTATGTGTATATGTATGTATGTGTATGTATGTGTATATATATATATATATATGTAAAAGAGAGAGAGCAGACACAGGGTGAGTTGAGGATGAAGGGAAGATATCTAAAAGAAATAAAATGAAATTAAGGGATGAGAGAGTAACATACTGAGAGAGGGAGATAGGGAGAGATAGAATGGGGTGGATTATCTCGCATAAAGGTGGCAAGAGGAAGCAGTTCTGTGGGAGGAGGGGAGAGGGCAGGTGAGGGGGGAATGAGTGAACCTTGCTCTCATCAGATTTGGCCTGAGGGGGAATACCATACATACTCAGTTGGGTATCTTACCCCACAGGAAAGAAGAGGGAGGAAGATAAAAAAAAAATAAAAGGTGGGGGGATGATGGAGTGGAGGACAGATGGGGGTGGAGGTAATCAAAACAAACACTTTGGAAAGGGGACAGGGTCAAGGGAGAAAATTCAATAAAGCGGGATGGGTTGGGAAGGAGCAAAATGTAGTTAGCCTTTCACAACATGAGTATTGGGGAAGGGTTATACATAATAATACATGTGTGGCCTAGGTTGAATTGCTCAACTTCTTAGGGAGGGTGGGTGGGAAGGGAAGAGGGAAGGGAATTTGGAACTCAAAGTTTTAAAATCAGATGTTCAAAAACAAAAAACTTTTTGTATGCAACTAAAAAATAAGATACACAGGCAATGGGGCGTAGAAATTTATCTTGCCCTACAAGAAAGGAAGGGAAAAGGGGATGAGAGGGGAGGGGGGTGATAGAGGGGAGGGCTGACTGGGGAACAGGGCAACCAGAATATACGCCATCTTGGAGTGGGGGGGGAGGGCAGAAATGGGGAGAAAATTTGTAATTCAAACTGTTGTGAAAATCAATGCTGAAAACCAAATATGTTAAAGAAATAAATTGCATTTAAAAAAAAAAAAAAAGAAAGAAGAAAATCAAGTTACCAGTATCAAAAATGAAAAGGGTGAGTTCACCTCTAATGAAGAGGAAATCAAAACAATAATTAGGAATTATTTTGCCGAACTGTATGCCCATAAATTTGACAACCATAGAGATATGGATGAATATCTACAAAAACATAAACTGCCCAGGTTAACAGAAAAGGAAGTAAAATTTCTAAATAACCCTATCTCAGAAAATGAAATTGAGCATGCCATCAATGAACTATCTAGGAAAAAATCTCCAGGGCCAGATGGTTTTACATGTGAATTCTATCAAACATTTAAAGAACAACTAATTCCAATACTTTGTAGACTATTTGGGAAAATAGGTGAAGAAGGAGTCCTACCAAACTCTTTTTATGACACAAATATGGTACTAATACCCAAACCAGGTAGAGTCAAAACAGAGAAAGAAAATTATAGACCAATTTCTCTAATGAATATTGATGCAAAAATTTTAAATAAAATATTAGCAAAAAGATTGCAGCAACTCATTATGAGAATAATACACTATGACCAGGTAGGATTTATTCCAGGAATGCAAGGCTGGTTCAATATTAGGAAAACTATTAGCATAATTGAACATATCAACAACAAAACTAGCAGAAACCATATGATCATCTCAATAGACGCAGAAAAAGCCTTTGACAAAATACAACACCTATTCCTATTAAAAACACTAGAAAGCATAGGAATAAATGGAACCTTCCTTAAAATTATAAATAGCATCTACCTAAAACCATCAACAACCATTATTTGTAACGGGGATAAGCTAGATGCATTCCCAATAAGATCAGGGGTGAAAAAAGGATGTCCATTATCACCCCTACTATTCAATTTGGTGCTAGAAACATTAGCTGTAGCAATGAGAAGAAAAAGAAATTGAAGGAATTAGAATACGAAAAGAAGAAACTAAATTATCACTTTTTGCAGATGATATGATGATTTATTTAGAGAAGCCTAGTGAATCAAGTAAAAAACTACTTGAAATAATAAACAACTTTAGCAAAGTTGCAGGATATAAAATAAACCCACATAAATCCTCAGCATTCCTATACATTACTGCCAAAGCCCAACAACAAGAGACAGAAAGAGAAATTCCATTCAAAGTTACTGTAGACACTATAAAATATTTGGGAGTCTATTTGCCAAGACAAACCCAGTGCCTATATGAACATAACTATGAAACACTTTTCACGCGAATAAAGTCAGATCTAAATGAACGGAAAAATATCAGTTGCTCATGGCTAGGCCAAGCTAATATAATAAAAATGACAATTTTACCTAAATTAATCTATCTATTCAGTGCCATACCAATCGAACTACCAAAATTTTTTTTTTTACTGAGCTGGACAAAATAATAACAAAATTCAGCTGAAAAAACAAGAGGTCTAGAATATCTAGGGAATTAACGAAAAGAAATGCTGGAGAAGGTGACCTAGCCATACCAGATATTAAACTGTACTACAGAGCAGCAGTCATCTAAACTACCTGGTATTGGCTAAGAAACAGAGGTGTGGATCAGTGGAATAGGATAGGAATACAAGATGGAGAAGTCAACAACTATAGCAATCTACTCTTTGATAAACCCAAAGATGACAGCTTCTGGGCTAATAATTCACTATTTCACAAAAACTGTTGGGAAAATTGGAAAATGGTAGGGCAGAAACTGGGCATAGACCAATGTCTTACACCATATACCAAAATAAAGTCAAAATGGGTTCATGATTTAGGAGTAAAAGCTGATACTATAAGTAATTTGGGAGAGCAAGGAATGGTTTACTTATCAGATTTATGGAAAAGAAAAGAATTCATGACCCAACAAGAGATAGAGAGCATTACAAAATGCAAAATGGATAATTTTGATTATGTTAAATTGAAATGTTTTTGTACAAAAAAGCCAATGCAACAAGAATTAGGAGGGAAGAAGAAAATTGGGAGAAAATCTTTACAACTAGTATCTCTGATAAAGGCCTCATTTCTAAAATATACAGGGAACTGAGCCAAATATATAGGAATACAAGCCATTCCCCAATTGAGAAATGGTCAAAGGATATGAACAGGCAGTTTTCAGAGGAAGAAATTAAAGCTATCTATAGGCATATGAAAAAAATGCTCTGGATCACTACTGATTGGAGAACTGCAAATCAAAACAACTCTCAGATACCACATCTCTCCTGTCAGATTGGCTAAAATAACAAAGCAGGAGAATAATAAATGCTGGAGAGGATGTGGGATAATTGGAACACTGTTACATTGCTGGTGGAGTTGTGAGATGATCCAGCCATTTTGGAAAATAATTTGGAACTACTCCAAAGAGCCATAGGAATGTTCATACCCTTTGACCCAGCAATACCACTTCTATGGTTGTATCCCAAAGAAGTCACACAAGTGGGAAAGGGACCCATATGTACAAAAATATTTATAGAGGCTCTTTTTGTGGTAGCCAAGAATTGGAAATCAAAGGGATGCCCATCAATTGGGGAATGGCTGAACAAGTTGTGGTATATGAAGGTAATGGAATACTGTTGTGCCATAAGAAATGGGGATGATACGGACTTTGTAACAACCTGGTAAAACCTACATGACATAATGCTGAGTGAGTGGAGTAGAGCCAGGAGAACATTGTACACAACCACAGATATGTGAATTCCGTGAGGACCAACCCTGACAGACTTCGCTCTTCTCAGCAACACAAGGTGCAAGGACAACTCCAAGGGACTCGTGATGGAGAATGCTATCTACATCCAGAGAAAGAACTGTGAAGTTTGAATGCAGATTGAGGCACACTACATGCTTGCCTTTTTTTCTTCTCTTTTGTTTTTGTTTTTGGGGTTTTTTTTTTGGTTCTGTTTCTTCTTTTTCATGATTCATTCCATTGGTCATAATTCTTCTCCACAACTTGACTAGTGTATAAATTAATTCAATGCAAAGTTATACATGATAGTTATATGAGATTCCATGCCATCTTGGGGAGGGAGGGGGGAGGAAAGGGGAAGGGGGGAGGGGAGAATATCTGGAACTCAAAATTATATAGAACTGTGTGTTGTAAACTAAAAGTAAAAATAAAAAAAATTAAAAAAAAACATCCAACCTAATTAGATCAAAAAATATCAAATAAAGTTTGGTAAATTTAATACAGTAACATAGTTTTAAAATAGGCATTACAATCAAATAGGATGCATACCAGGAATGTAAAGATGGTTGTTGTCTCCTACTCTTCCTGAGCCTATTTGAGGTTTCCTTGGCAAAGATACTGTAGTGGTTTGCCATTTCCTTCTCCAGCTCAATTTACAGATGAGGAAATTGAGCCAAATAGGGTTAAGTGACTTGCCCAAGGTCATACAGCTAGAATCTGAGGCCAGATTTGAACTCAAGAAGATAAGTCTTCCTGATTCCAAGCCAAGTCCTCTCTCCACTGCACTACCTAGCTGCCCAAAGATGGTATATTTTGAGGAAAATAGAACAAAAATCATGTTAATGACATGTCATGTTAGTATTGTTGATATATTAATTGTAAAACCTCATGAGAGTCATGGATATAGCAAACTAGTAAATATCACTCTCATTCATGATGAAAACATGAGGCATGGAATACAACAGCAGAAAGAGAAGTCTCCTAGAGGAAAGTCTTGGGAGAAATCTTTAAATGCACCCCAGACATTTACTGTTACTATGAGGAAGTCTCAAACATTCTAAGTCTTAGTTTCTTGTCTTTAAAATGTAAACAATAATAACTTAAGAATCCTACAAGCTTTTTTTCCTGACAATCAAATGAGAATGAATATGTACAGTATTTTGTAATCCTTAATGTGCTACATAATTTTAAGTATTATTACTTGAAGACGGGATGGATTTTCCACAAGATAATCTTTTAAGTATTTGTAATCAAAAACCGGTACAATGTGTAATGGAGAAAAAAATAGTTTTCCCATTAAATAAAAGAATAAAATAATAATATCTACTTTCACACCTATGTCTAACAATTTTAGAAAGAAAATAAAATAATAGGGCAAGAATATTTTAAATCATGTTAGCCAAGTTAAAAATATTTCTTTTTGGTGTATGACACATATTTAGAAAAAAGCATGAGGATCGAAAAGAGAAAAAAACTGAATTAACAAAATAAATAGTTGTAATAAAATGATGGGAAAGAAAATATACCAACAAAAATCACCAGCATTAAATCCAGTAATTTCATAAAAACATAATGTAAAGTATTAACAAATGTGTCAAAAGTGTTGATATTAAACTATAATGACATAAAAAAGATTTTCATCATGACAATTATAAAATAATTTTTGAAGCAATAAAGGAATAACTGAACAATTGGTGAGCTATTCATTGAACATGGCTGGAATGAACCAGCTTATTAAATATGATACTATTATCTAACTTAATACTATTATCTAAGTAAATATTTAATGAAATTCTCATTAAGATGACAATGAGATACTTGAAAGATTTAGATGAAATAATAGCAAAATCTATATGAGAGAACAAATAATCAAAATGTCAAAGGAAATTATTTAAAAAGAGAAAGAAAAGGACTTTGCATTGCTAGATGTTCAATTGTAACATAAAGGTGTAATTGTCAGAGCTATCTGGAACTATCTGGCAAAAATAATATAAGAAAACACCAATAGAATATACCAGATAATTTAGAATTCAAATGAAAAGCAAACAAGAGACTAGAGTTTCATAAATTTAGGTATATAAATGATGGGAAACAAACAGTTACTCAATTTCTTGGGGAAATGGATAATATAACAAAACATGGGATTAATTTATTTTACTCTTTAATAAATGAAAATTTAAAATTCCTTTATCCAGTAATAATGTTGTATGTCTATATGCAGGCATGTTTGTATGTGTGAATATATATATATAGAGATATATGTATATATATGTGTGTGTGTGTGTGTGTGTATCCCCGTATATGTATGCATATATACACATATGTATGTGTATACACATGTGTATAAATATACATACATACAAACATGTATGTATGTGTGTTCTTTTCCGTTTTCCCTGTACCTTACTGTTATCCCAGCCTAAAACCATTATACTGATTGTACTGTTTTGCCTTTTCAGTCTCACCTCCTTCATGATCCAGTTCAACTCTTCACTATTGTCCATATTCAAACCCCTTCCCCCTTGTCTAATTATCAGCCAAAGCTTATTGCATGATATCCCTATATTACTCCCACCTATTCACATACTATTAAAAAGAGCCAAAGAAAATCACAAACATCTGCTGACTGGACTCACTAAAATTTTAAGTTGTATAATTTTAACTTGACTCAAAACATCGAGGAAATCCTTCTACACTTCCCCAATTGATTCTCTATCACTTTCTTAGAGGTTTTTCCATACCTTCCTTTTCAAAGCTTTCTACAATATGTCTCCCACCATCCTTTCAGTTTAGGACCTCACCTCATATTTTACCCAAAAAAACTGAGGCCACTCATCAAGAGATGCTTCTTCTTCCCTTCTTCCCAGTTCACATCCCTCTAACATTACCCTTGACCATCTCCTCTTTCCCACTATTATGTGATAAATAGCCAATCTTTCTTTTACTGATGCCAAACCCTCTATCTGTATTTGTAATCCAATCTTCTCCCATCTTTCCTGCAAATTCTGCTGATTATCATTCTTTCTCTCTGTTTCTGTCTCTACCTTTGTCTGTCTGTATCTCTCTGTCTCTCTGTCTCACTCTGTGTCTCTGTCTCTTTCTGTCTTGCTCTGTGTCTCTGTCTCTTTCTCTCTGTCTCTGTCTCTCTGTCTGTCTCTGTCTGTCTCTGTCTCTCTGTCTCTCTCTCTCTCTCTCTGTATGTGTCTATGTCTGTCTGTCTCTCTGTCTCTCTCTCACTCTCTCTCTGTCTGTCTGTCTCTCACTGTCTGTCTCTCTATCTTTCTCTGTCTCCGCCTGTCTGTCTCTGTCTCTCTCTCTTCTCTCTCTCTCTCTCTCTCTCTCTCTCTCTCTCTCTCTCTCTCTCTCTCTCTGTCTCTCTGTTCCCCCCTTCAGTTTCTCCCTATATATTATTTTCCCTGGCTTCATAAAACCACAGTCAAATCTCTCCCATCCAGTTCTTTCCCAAACAAACAAAAAGCTTCCTCCTTTTTTCATCCAAACTCTTAGGAAAAGCTAGTTATTCAGACTAATTAACTCCGCTTCCTCCCCTCTCACACTCTTCTAAACACCTTTTGATCTGGTATTCAATCTCACCACCAATATGAAACTGCCCTCTCTAGAGCTCTTAATTGTGAAATATAAGTGTTTTTTTCAGTCCTCCTTTTTCTTTAATTTCCTACAGGATTTGACATCATTGATACCATTTTAATCCTAGACATTTTCTTGTCTTCTATGAGTTTCATTTTATATTTCTTTCTCATGGTTCCCTTATCTATATGCCTTCTGCTTCTCAGTGCCTTTTACTGGATCTTCATCTATGTCATGCCCACTACCTGTGAGGTTCCGCCAGGGCTCTATCCCGGGCTCTCTTTTTTCTTTTCTTTTTCTTAGCAAAATTTCTCCATTAGTGATTTTATCAGTTCCCATATATTCAATTATAATCTTTATGTTGATGATGATTAGATATATACCCAATTTCTTCCTGAGGTCCAGTCCTGCATCATTCAACACCAACTAGATATTTCAGACTAGATATCCAACAAACATCTCAAACCGAATACGTCCAAATTAGCACGAACTACCTATCTTCCAAAATCTACCCCATTCCAAAGTACTTGTTACTGTTAAGGATGTCATCATCCTCCCAGTCAATTAGGTTCACAGCCAACTTCAGTGTCGTACTTGACTCCTTGCTATCATTCACCCTATGTAGCCAGTTGTTTCTACTTCCATAACACCATAAAGATAGACACATGTAGATATAGGCATAGTTATAGATATAATTATACTCTATTCACACAGTCACAGATTATTGTAATAGCCTTCTAATTAGTCTGTGCACCTCAACTCTCTCCCTCCCCACTCCATTCTATCCTCAACATAGCAAAATGATTTTCCCAAAGCCTACATAGTTCTGACCTTGTCAATAAACTCTAATTATTCTCTTACCTCCAGGAGCAAATAAAAACTCTTTTAAAGGTTCTTTAAAACCTATCTTTTCCTACCTTTTCTGTCTTCTTATGTAGTGCTACCCTACACATATTATATGGGTCTGCCGTATGGCCCTAGTTACTATTCCTCACATGCAAACCTCCATCTTCTGTCATTGCCGCGACTCTCCTACCCATGCATCCCATGCCTGAAGTTTTCATTCTCTTTACCTCTGCCTCTTAGAATTTTTGGTTTCCTCTAAGACTCAGCTCAAAATCACCTTCTGTGGGAGGCCTTTCCCAGTCCTCCCAGTTATTAGTACCTTCCTGTTTAGGGTTATCTTTCATTTACTCAATATTTAGCAAAGCTAGGCAGCATAATAGATACAGTGCCAGGTCTGGGGTCAGAAAGAGTTCAAATATAACCTTACTAGTGGTGTGACCCTAGGCAAGTCATCTCTGTTTCCTCATCTGAAAAATGTGCCTATCTACTTACAAGAGTTGTAAGAATCAAATAAGATAATAATTAAAAAATATTTAGCATAGTACCTGACATATAGTATGCACTACATAAATGTTAACTATTATGTATCTTGCATGTCTCTATTTATGTATGTGCATTCTTATTAGAATATGTTTCTTAAACATCGGGACTATTTTGGCTTTTTCTTTATATCCCCAGCAATTAGCAAAGGCTTTAGTAAAAACCACTTAATAAATGCTTTTTGAATGATGATCATTTTAAAATAAAACAATGTGAAGAAGTGGAAATTATTTGATAAACAAAAGAAATCATTGGAGACAAAATAGCTAAATTTGAGTCTCTGAAATTTAAAGAAAATAAGGGGGAAATGGACCCATAAAGAAATGGGATGGGCTTGGAATTATGTCACTAAAGTTAATATTTTAAAAACTAACATTCATTAACACATGTGCATACCTGTCCTTGAGAAGCATGAGAAGAGATTAACAGAAGAAATGGAATGAAGAGCTATTCACCTTTGTGATACACACCCAAAGATGGGAACTCTCTAAATTATTTTTGTGGGGGATAGTTATCAGAGTGGGGCCTGAAATGAACTAAATATTTTTTATTGAAAATATATATATTTAACCACCCAAAAGAAGAGAAAAAAAAGATTAAGCTGTGAAGTTTTTGAACAAAATGGATTTTATTATTTCCAATTTATAATATATTATTCTATCAGAAGCAATGAGTTGTTTCAGTTTGAGAAGAACTGGTGACCATTGGGTTCAAGCTCCAAGACCAGGGTTTGGGTCCTGACATTGTCACTTATGAATTTATTCTTCTTGAGAAAGCTTCTTACTTTCCCTAAATACCAGTTTTCTCATCTGTTAAATGGTGATAATAAATTTTCATTATTTACCTTTTAGGATGGTTATGAGGAAAACATAACTTAAGCTGTAAAGCTCTATGTAAATGTGGCCTGTTATTAATATAAGTATTGGGGTGAGGCATTATCTTAATGTATGGATTAACTGAAAGCAATCATTAGGGAGTAGAGGCTAAATTACTGAAATAATTCGGTCAAGTTTGTTTTAGTGAAAAAAGTCTTAGAAATTCATGGGTAACTTTCCCAATGCATACATCATTATGTTTAAGTTATCAGTTTTATAAAAACAGTACTTCAAAATTATTCTTTTTTTGAGAACACAGAGGAAAAGATCCAATCCACTATATCGTTTTATTGGCATAGGAAGCTCCCAGTTTGGGGATTCCCTCCATTAATGCAGATCAATAACTCCTCTGTAATTTATAGTTCTAGATCATTGCCTGGGGATAATATTGGGTCAGATGACTTGTCCATGGCCACCTGACTAGCATATTTCAGAGGCAAGATTTAAACCAGAGTTTGCTAGATCGAAAGGCCACCATTTATTCACAACAGCATACAGCTTCTTATACTGTCTCTGTTGATTAATTATTCTTAAATCCAGCTGTAAATATAGGTACATTCGACATCATCTCCAAATGTGTTCACTTAGATTACTTTATGGCTTGAAGCTTTTGTGAAATTATTGTTAATTGAGGTATGCTGTTTGATGAATACATTATTCTAAAAGTGGATGTAGCAAGTTGATTTTTATTTAATTTCAACATATCATAAAAGATGATTGCAATGGGAGAGCTATAGTTAACATGAATAATTCATACAGAACTTAGGTCACAAGGATTTATCAACCAACTTCACAGTGAAAACACATCTTTATAAAAGTATATATGTTTTATTAGGATAACAATTAGCATAATTACAATAAAAACAAACAACATCCCACATGATTAGAGTAATGGATGGAGAAAAACCCTTTGGCAAATATATGCTAACACCTGTAAATCTACAGAAATGAAGGAACAGTTTATTTATACGTAACCACAAACTTGGATTATTTGCAGGGATGAACTATTAGAAACCTACCCCAATATGAGGAATGAAGCAAAGATGTCCCTTTTCCCCACTGTAATTTGATATAGTTCTAAAATGGCACATAAAACACAATACAGATGGAAGGAATGAACAAATTTGGAGAGGACACAAAAATCTAGAGAATCAGCTAAGAAACTAATTAAAATATATCTAAAAGGTTATTAGTTCTATATAACAAATAAGAAATAAAAAAAAACTCAAGAAGATAAAATAGAAAAGGACAACCCATTCAAAACAACTTTAAGATGCATAAAATAACTTGGAGTCAATCAGTATATCAAGACATATTCATCATACATAGAGACAATTTAAAAAAATAAAATTAAGAACTTTAAATAACTAGAGGCATATCATTACTCACAGATAGACCAATAAAGCAAAATGCCCCAATACAAAATGAATGATAGTACTTTAATTTACATATTTAATTTCATATCGTGATACCAAGTGGCCATCTTATAGATCTAAAGAACCTTTTTTTTAAAATTACTCTGGGTAAAAAAAAAGTCTAGAATTCCAATGGGAATAATGGGGAGAAATAAAAATGAAGTGGTGAAAACAATTCCATGCCTCATGCCAGGCATATTGGTTAAAAAGTAGAAAAGAGGAATTTAGTGGAACAGATTAAAATAAGTAGTAATAAAAATAATTGATACATCATAGATTGAAATAATAGCCCCAGGTGCAGTAAAAATAGGAAAATAAATTTGGAAAAAAAACTCCCCATTGAGAAGAACTTGAGATGAGGGGGATGAAAACAGTTTGGCTGAAATTGGGACTACCCCAACTTCTTACACTGAATACCAAAATAAACCAATAACGCATAAGTAATCTACATATAAAAGGTAAGTCCATAAAAAATAGAAGATGATATAAATTACTTTTCACAATTATTTTGAGGGAAAGAACTCTTAACCATATAAGGGATAGAGGAAATAACACAAGAGAAAATATAGAATTACAACTACATGGAATAGAAATTTTATTAACCAATTTAGCAAGTTAGGATAAGAAGTGACATTGTGAACTGAGATATTTGTGAATTTAGGAATGTAAATTTTCCCCAAAGTACTGTATCCCACAAATTTTGGTATGTTGTCTCAATGTTGTCATTCTCTTTAATGAAATTAGTGATTGTTCCTATAATTTGTTCTTTGACCCACTCGTTCTTTAAGATTAGATTATTTAGTTTCAGTTAATTTTAAATCTATCTTTCCATGGCCCTTTATTGAATGTATTTTTATTGTATTATATTTGAAAAGGATGCATTTAATATTTCTGCTTTTCTGCATTTGATTGTGAAGTTTTTATGCCCTAATACATGGTTAATTTTTGTGTATGTCCCTTGTACCACTGAGAAAAAAGTATATTCCTTTCAATCCCCATTCAGTTTTCTCCAGATGTCTATCACATTTAACTTTTCTAAAATTATATTGACCTCCTTTACTTGTTTCTCATTTATTTTTTGGTTAAATTTATCTAGTTCTGAGAAGAGAAAGTTGAGGTCCTCCACTAGATTAATTTTACTATTTTGTCCTGTTACTCATTTACATTCTTCTTTAGAAAATTGGATGCTATACCACTTGGTGCATATATGTTTAGCATTGTCTATAGTACTTTTTAGCAAGCTGTAGTTTCCTTCCTTATCTCTTTTAATTAGACCTGTTTTTGCTTTTGTTTTGTCTGATATCATGACTGCCACACTGCTTTTTTTTTTTACTTCAGATGCAGAATAGTAGATTCTTCTCCAGTCCCTTACATTTATTTTATTCATACCTCTCTGCTTCAAGTGTGTTTCTTGTAAACAACATATTGTAGGAGTCTGGTTTTTAATCCATTCTGCTATTCTCTTCCATTTTATGGGTAAATTCATCCCATTTACAGTCATAATTATGATTACTTACTCTGTATTTCCTTTCATCCCATATTTCCCCTGTTTATCCTTCTCTCTCTGTCTCTGTCTCTCTATTTTTATCACTCTGTCTGTCTCTGTCTCTATCTCTCTCTCCATCTCTCTCTGTCTCTGTCTCTCTCTGACTCTCTCTCTCTCTCTCTCTCTCTCTCTCTCTCTCTCTCTCTCTCTCTCTCTCTCTCTCTCTCTCTCGTTTCACCCTGACCCTCCTTCCCTCTTCAACAGTGTTTTGCTTCTAACCACTTTTTCCCCAATCTGCCCTCCCTTCTATTATCCTTGCTTCTGTTACTCCCCTGCTCTTCTACGTCCCTATAGTATTTTCCAAATGTGGTGGCACCACTGTCCTTGATGGTCAAAGAGTATATTACAAACATCTTGAAGATCTCTTCTACATCTCATTTGTTTGTTGTTCTTTCAGTTTCTTTATTAAAGAGCTTTGGAATGACTCTATTTAGGTGTGCCTCCTATTTAAATGATCCTTTTTGTTTTTAAATATATTTTATTCATTCATTTATTCATTTATTTATTCATGGGTGTGTTTATTTACTCATTTGTCTCCTTATTTATCTATTTTTTGTTCCTTTTTATAGAAGACAATATCGATCTATTAACCATAAGCCTCTCTATATGACCACTCCACTTTCTTTTCTGGACACATATTTCCAGAATGAGATCCCTATGAAGGAATTATAATTGGAAATAGACTAGAAGCTACTTAAAAATCATCTCTCTGGATTTTTTTCCTTATGCAAAATTTCAATGTTTCAGAAATGTAATGTTCTATGATTTAACAAGAATAGCTAATATTTATATGGTATTTCATGATTTGTAGAGCACTTTATATATGACAAGTAGGCCACTTGTCTATCATATAGAAGGAACAAATGGAAATAATGTGCAATAAGCTTATAAAAGTAATATAGAATCAAATGTTAAAGGTAATATAATGCAAAATAGGAAAATCTGTATGCTGCCCTAGAGTCAATAAGGAACTGAGAGACCTTCATAAACATATAGTGACATGAACAGACTTGCATTTTAAACATTAGTTTGACAGCCACGTGGGCAATGTATTAGAGAAAGGAGAAACTGGAAACAAATAGAAGGTTGGTGAAAATGTCCACGTAAGAGATTTTGAGTTCTGAATTAGAGTGCTGGTTTTGTGAGTGGAGAGTAGAGGTGACAAGCAAGAAATACTGTAGAGATAGAATTCACAAATATTGAAAGCTGACTGGATATGGGAATAAAGGGTGGAAGGAAATAAATATTAAAATCCTACTATGTGCCTAGCAACATTCTAATTCTAGCTTTACAAATGCTGCCACATTTGTTCCTTACAACAACACTCTGAGTTGGTGCTAATACAAGGTTTTAGGGAGAAAGAAGAATGGAGAATGACCTGAGTTTGCAAAATTAGGTGGTAGGAAAAATTGTGATGACTTTAACCAAAACAAAAAAGTTCATAAAATGTATGAGTTTGGAGGAAGGAAGGGAGGAAAATGAGTTTTATTTGATACATATTGAATTTGAGACATGGTCTGGACTAGACCCAAAATGAGGTAGTCACCTGGTTGTTTAGCTTCAATATTATGACAAAATGAGAGTTTTACATTATTCAACAGGTAGCAAAAAAGGTTTCCTTAGTCATAACAGGGAAAGATATTCAAGAAGGATAGAATTGAGGACAACTTACATTGATTCAGGTATGTAAAGTTTTCTTGCATCAGTTACCCATCATCATTCACCAGTCAAGTATCAAAGCACCCTTGGAGTTCCTGATTACCCTTTATTCAGGTGATGATGAAGTGATGTTAACAGTGTCTTTAGTCTCCTGAACCAACCACGTCTCAAGAACAGTTTCAATACCTTTTAAGCAACAACTAAACTTGCATGGGAGCAGAATGTGGGCTTAGGATATTGTTCCTACCATGATGCCTAAAGGATACCCCGTTGCAAATGCCCTTCTTTAGATCTTGAGTCTTAAGATAAAGGTATTGGAGGGAGGGTCAAAATATAATGTCCTAGAACCAGGACCACAGAAAGCATAAAGAGAAAGCAATGGACCCATATTTAAACCCATATTGCCTATCTCCATTAATGTATTGTGCTGCATACAGATGTGGAGCTACATACACCTCAAAGAGAAGAACCACACCCCCTTAGAGAACCTGAACAGATGTATATTCAAGGAACAGCATGGTGTAGGGGAAAGAGCACTGGATTTGTAGGGTCAAAAGACTTAAACTCCAATCCTGGCTGTGCTACCTAATTCCTTTATGACCTTTGGCTGATCCCTTAACTTCTCTGTATCTCAGTTTCCTCATCTATAAAATGAGATGGTTGAACTATAATATCTCTATCTTCCAAATTAAATCTATGATTATATAAACAGAGAAATCTACATCTCACCATAATTTAGGAGTGATAGGTGTGAGTATGTGGTCTTGCTATATTCTAAGCAAAGGTTTAGTTTAGCTTTGAATACTAAAAAAAAATAAAACAAAGGGGCAACAAGTATATTGTTGTCATTATAATAATGAAGGAATCATAGAATTTTCATTGCAATGCAAACCTTGTAGGTTGGACAACTAACCATTTTGATCACCTTGGTGAAGCCTGAATACAGTACCTACTCCATATGAAGTAATTCAGTACCTTTGTGCCAAAATGGATTTGATATGTCTTGACCTTGAGCAGTTTAGCATCTTCTTAGCATCTAGATATTTCTTTTATTTTTTAAACCATCAAACAGGAATTTAAGTTAAATTATGAGGCAACACGTTGTCCTTATCTGGGTCTAATCATGAGCACTATTGACACAGCCCTCTCCCCAAAACATCCAGGTATTGCCATTTGCCTGTCTCTGTACCTTCTGCATTACCAGGCCTTTCTATCTAATCTGAAGTAGCACCTTCTTCTATGTGTCATTTCTGCCATTGAGAATGGGATCCTCTTGAGAGCCAGCACTGTCTCATTTTTTCTATCTTTATTCTGAGCACTTAAGATAATGCCTGAGATATAGTAAGTGCTTGATAATAAGGTTTTCATTCATTTGTTATTCATTGATCAATATGAACTGAAACCATCAGGGATCATGATAGAAGTGAGATTTGCACTAGGTCACAGAAACATGGTAGGATTTTGATAAGCATGAAGGGAAAAGAGAAGACATTGTAGATGTGGGGAGAAATATTAGTAAAGCATCAAAAGTGAATAAAAGCAGGATGCATTCAGGGAATAACGAAGAACATTATCTAGAGCAGAGGGTTATTAGTGTAAAACAGTAGAAGAGGTTGGGCCACACTTTCAATTCCTTAGATGTTTTTGGTTTTATGCTTATTTTGCCCATCTTTTAGTTCTTATCACTATCTATTTATTCAAGTTTTTTTTTATTTCTTTTTACAAGATGCTGTAAATCTGCTGCCTTTGGAAGTGACTTAAATTTACTAAGCTTTAAATTATTTAAGGTACTTACTTTCACTAGGCTTTATTCAGTAAATTAGTGGCAGTTGGAATACTGGGAAAATCATAAAATAGGGGTCACACAATTAGATAATGCCAGAAATGGGAAAGAATCTGAGAGATCAACCCATATTCAAAGTCTCATATTGTATTTTAATTAAGTTTTTGACTATAAAGTTATCCATCATTAGTAAATAAGGTTTCAAAATGCAAATAAAAGTCAAAAGAGGATTGCATAGGAAGCAATTATCTTATGCTACATTCATTTTGGTTTTTGTGTACATTTTGAATTCCTTACTTGCTCTTTTCTGTGTATTTTAATGATTCATTAATGTTTTCTTTTTGTCTTTTTTTAACTTCTACTTACTCTTCCCCTACAATTCCTCCCCTCCACTGCTCCCATGTATGTTCTCTTTTTAAAGAACAAGTAAAAAAATCCATATATTATCCTTGTATGCAAAGATGTTTACTATTCTATACTAATTCATAATCTTTCTTCTGAATGTGTGGAAGCATGATTCGTTATCAGTCTTCTAAAATCACAATTGGTCTTCAAATTGATTAGAGTCCTTGAGTCTTTCAAAGCTGTTTTTCTTTATATTGTTAAAGTCATTGGGTAATTTTTTCATGTTATTCCTCACTTCATCATGTAATTTAAATTTATGTTTTGTTGAATTCATCATTTTTGTTACTGCTTATGATGCAATAATATTACCCTATATTCAAATGCATTAATTTTTCTAGATATTCCTCCAATTAATACACTCACTTTGCTTCTAATACTTTGATACAATAAAAAGTGTATTATAATTGTGTCAGTGCATATGAGTTTTCTGAATCTTCCTTTGAACTCTTTGGCATATTTCTAGTAGTGGTATCACTGAGTCAAATAGTATGCCCTATTAGGAGATTTATTGAGTATAGTTCTAAATTTCTTTGGAGGAAAATGTGACCAATTCATAGATTAGTGTGCTTGGCCCTTAATGAAATCCTAACAATTACTTTCTTGTTTCAGAATAACAGAATTCTACAGTTGAAAGGGCTGTCTTAGAAAATTGGTACCACCCATGTATGAACAAGAATGCACTCTACAAATGCTTGCCAATTTGTCAACCCGTGTTTCCTGGAAGATCTTCATGGAGGGGAAACTGAGACACCCTTGTTCAACTTTTGGACAGCTCAAAGTGTTAGCAAGTTTCCCCTATTTGTAACTCATATTCATTTCTTCTAGTTTCTTCTCTGCTTTCCACTTATCCATCCAGCAGGTCAAGCAGAATGAGTAGAATCTATCTCCCACATAACATTTCTTCAAATATTTGAAGAGTGTTATTATTCTTTTTTAATTTTTTCCCACCTCTGGGCTAAACATCCTGAGCGTATTCACCATGCTCATTTGTGATGATCTCAAAATTGATTTGCAACTTTCAATTTTAAATACAAGTAGTCGGTAAAATGAACTTTGAATTAATCACAAGTATAGATCATCCAATACGTTTTTTTTTAATTTAAGAAATATAAAAATCCTTATTGTACAAGGAGGAACAATTGCTTCAAAGTTCTCAACGCAGTAGTTTGAGTGAATTAATATTAGTTTAGTAAATGTTTACTTTCTTCAATGTTAGGTTACTGAAGCTTCAAAAGACACTATGTATACTTATGGAGGAGTTTAGTGACTGGAAGACACTAGCTCAATACTGAGTAGGCATAGGCATGCCACACCTAACCTTGTTAATTGACCCATAAAAATGTAGCTTCAGATAAAATAATGTTGCATAAGATAGTTTCACATCAACAATGCTCTAAATGGAAAAATGCATTTCCTGATGGACACGATTCAGACTGCACAAGCTTAAAAAGCAGTCCTTATGGAGACTAAACTATAGCTGGGTTATAATATATGGAGCTGCTTGGAAATGCTGGCTAACTTGTGAAGATCTATTATATTTTATTGGATGACAAGCACCAGATTTGGAGTCAGGATACCTAGGAATGGGGAAATGGGTAGATTATGATATGGCTGCTTTAAAAACAAGAAATAAAGATACAAGAGACATCCTAGATGAAAGATGAAAAGATGGTCTTATTCTTTTTTCCCCAGGAACTCCTTAATGTCCAGTTTAGGATATAACTGAAGATGGAACTCTCAGATGATTTTACATATTGCTTCTAAAACTGAATCTGCTAGCCATAGTTAGGGTAGGTGTATTAGGAGGGCAGAGTTTATAATCTCAAAGAGGATCATATACATGTCTGAAAGGTTCGGAACCGCCAGATATAAGAAACTCTCAAAGTAGAAGGCAGAAGAATCAAAACATATATTTAGGCTCCACAGTAACCAACCCATGAACCAGCAACCCCATTTTGATATATTGATCAAAAGCTTCCAGGCCCAATAAGTACACCTTGAAAGAATAACCAGGAGGCTACAGAGAAGCATGATTGCATAAAGCAAAATCATGCTTCCCCCTCTATGGTAAAAAGATTACCCACTGGCCTGAAGTCCTTGTTCAGCTTCCTCCCATAGGTCAGCTCTGCCACTGGCAGCTCCTGCTTCAGCTGTGGCTGTGGCTGTGGCTGTGGCTGTGGCTGTGGCTGTGGCTGTGGCTATAGCAGCCTCTGGCTCCAACGGGAGCTTTTAACCATCCGGCTTCTGTTGGGGTGTAAGGTACGTGGGGAAAGCACAGGTTCTTTCAATCTGCTTAAGCAAGGTGAAGGGGTTGACCAGGAAAGCACAGGTTCTTTCCATCAGCTTAAGCAAGGGAAGCAAGGTGAAGGGGCCGACAAGCTTACTCCAGTCCAACATACAAACAGCATTCAGTTCAGGGGAAAAAGCAAAACTAGTCAAGGGCACTTGTTGACTAAGTGCTAAGGAGCCCATTTTTGGTTGCCAACACAGTAGGAAAAATCCATCTTGCTGTAGAAAGGAAGATAAATTGATTAGTACTATAGCCTAAAGACAAATCTCCTTGGCTCCTAATTGAAAATTTTTGCATTATTATTATTATTTATTGTTGCTGTTACTATTCTATTCTTTTGTCATTTTTTGTTTATTTGAGAAGCAACTAGGTGCCATGCCTACTTTGGCAACCCTTTGTTATAAAAAGGCTTGCTGTTTATAAGGGCAAAGTACTTCCTTCTGAGTAAACTGCTTATACAAAACATTTAATATTATTCTGTGAACAAAAGAAAAACAGTTTAGAATGATCCTAATGGTTGAACTTAGCTGGATTTAATGAAAAGATTTATTTTTTTTTCCAGAATAGAGGATATGCACATCACAAGTACAGTAAGAATAAATAGAAAAAGGTGAGACAGGAATGCATAATTTCTTTTTCACTTGTTTTGAGTCATTTCAAAATGAATTCTAAAAGTGTTATATCTCATTTTCCAAATTCCATAGATCTGTATTTTATTAAGATTTTAGAGAATACAAGTACAGTGGAATTGGCAGATGGTACTTTACTGTTGCATTCTAAATCTAAAGCGCTAAAGCAATTATTATATATCTTCCCTTCTTTCCTTATGCCTTCCATGTATCCCTTCTTCATATCCACTCAGCTGAGGACTTAATTTCTTTATTTAAAATAAAATGAAGCTATTTATCATGACATTCCTTATCTCCCCTTGCCTACATCTCAAAACTCTCAAAATTTTACTCCTACTCTCTTCTAGACTTAAAAATGTGGTCATTCACTGTGCTATTTCCACCCCTTGAAACTACTATACATAGTCTCTCAGTGATATTGTGAGCTCTCTTGGATTTAATGATCATTTCTATATAGATAACTCCTCTCTCTCTCTCTCTCTCTCTCTCTCTCTCTCTCTCTCTCTCTCTCTCTCTCTCTCTCTCTGAATGCATCTACTTTCAGTCTTTCTCCTAAAATCCAGTCTTATGTCATTCAAAGTGGATTTCCCATAGACATTTCAAACTCAAAATATACAAGAGGGAAACATTCCCTTTTCCTGCTGAAATCTATTTCTCAAACAAAAATCCTCATTTTTGTTGAGAGCAGTAATATTTTTCTACTTTCCATACTATTCATAACCTTGACATTGCCTTCCACCTCTCAATCATTCTTACCAACATCACCAATCAGTAGCTAAATTTTGATATGTCTACCCCTATATCATCTCTCCCATCTGTCCCCCATTTTTCCACTCAGTCACCACTATATTTAGCCCCTTATTACCTCTCACCTGAACTAATTCAGTGGTATACTAATTTGTGTCCCTTCCTCAATTCTCTCCCAATTCCAAAGTACCCTCTACACAGCTACTGAGGTAATTTTCTTTAAGCATGGCCTGTCCAAGTCACTTCCCTACTCAATAAACTCCAGTACTTCTTTATTGCCTCAAGGATGCAATATAAATTATTCTTTTTGGATTTTATAGCCTGTCACAAACTAGAGATGATCTAACTCCCCAGGGTCATTATAATTTACTCACATTCCTCCAATCTGCAGTACAGACAAGCTGACCTTCTCTCTCCTCCTCATAAATGCAGTTCCAACATAGATCTCTGTCTTTGCACTAGTGCATCTCATATCTGGAATGCTTTTTCCTCCTCATTTCTGTCTCATCATATTCCTAATTTCCTTCAACTCAGGCAATTAATATAACAACATTTATATAGTACGTATAAGATTCCAGCCACTCGGCTGAGCACTTTCCAGAGACTGCCTCATTTAATCTTTGCATCCCTCAGAGGAAGGTAATGTTATTAACCCCATTCTATAGTTGAAAGGCAAATAGAAGGTAAATGACTTGACAAAGGTAACATATAGATAGAATGTGAAGCTGGATTAGAACTCAGATTTTCCCAATTATAGGCCCCTTACTATACCCACTGTACCACCTAGCTGCCCTAATTCAAGACATCTTGCTATATGAAAACTTTCCAATCTCCCTGGTCCCCCAAATCTGCTAATGTCTTCCCTTTCCAACCCCTCTGCATTTAACTGTCTTGCATTTATTTTTGCATTAATTCTATGCATATTTACTCTTCATACATTTATTCACGTATATGGGATCTCAGCTGATAAAAAATAATCCCTTTGTGATTTAATTTTTATCTTTGTATCCTCAATACCATATTAACTGAGTGATTAATGTCTATTAGGTTTTAGACTGACATGCTAACAAATATTTATACATATATTCATAATATATATATATATATATATATATATATATATATATTCATGTGTATATATGCAGATGCATTGCAAATTATATATTTGTCACCATATAATTACAAATACATGGATATGTATTCAAGTATATGTATACAATTATGTATGCATATTTGTCAGTATATTGATTTAAAAGGATATAGACACACATAGTTACATATATATGTCAATATGTGAGTCTGAAGACTAATATCCACATATGAAAGCTAAATAAGATATTAAAAGCCTATTAACAGAATACAAGTGTGACCTGTTCCTTAAAGTACCAACTAAAATTCCATCTTCAATAGGAATCATATCCCAACCCTCTATAATTCTAATGTCTTCCCTCTTTTAATTTCCAAGTTTTCTTATATATAGCTTGTTTGTACATATTTGTTTCCCTGTTATCTCTCCCACTGGATATCTTTGGCGGAAGGAACTGTCTTTACCTCTTTTGCGTGTCTTAAATTCCCAGTGTCTGGCACATAGTAGTAGATAACTAATAAATGTTTATTGACTGACCGACTAGACTTTCTTTATGCAAAAGAGTTCACAAAGATAATACCTACCGTACTGAACTCTCAGAACTCTGTTTGCCTCTTTTGGAGGATATTGATACTCTATCTTATAATATGTATCTGTCATTTCTCTATTGTGTCTTATTCTGAGTTTCTCACACAGACACAGAAAAGCTTATGAAGAAAATAATTTATGAAGTAGCTACTATTAACGCGCCTGCCAAGCACTGTGCTAAACACCTTATAAATATTATTTAACTTGATAGAATACTTTTTGACAAATGAGATATTCAATACATATTTCTTTAGGGAATAAACTGAATGGCAATATTTGGCAAGATTTGGGAATTAATTGGTTAGCAATTATGTAGAAGGATCATTCAGTGAATCTTTCGTTAAAAACATTTTTAGTATGAAATATCAATTCTCAGCTTATTAGCTTTTAAGTTTGGGTTTTTTAAGTTAAATTTTCTTTTAAAATTCAGAACTGTATTTGAAAGAATGGCTAATGTGGAATAGAATGTATTAAACAAGGCAATATCATAAGGGATTTTATAGTACTGAAAACAATCTTCATGGAAGGATAAAGTATGCTAAAATTACCTTGAACAGTGAAATCCTGTAAACTTTTATCAAATGGATGATTAAAAAGGGGTAGGAAGAAAAGTATATGATTTTATTTGGGTTTTGTCCTCTTTTCCAAATTGTTTTCTTTTGCCCTCCCTTTATTTTTCTTTGCATGGAAGAGGAAGTATTGGATAGAAGAGAAGCATTAGGTAAAGACCTATTCTAGACAAGCATAGATTGGGAAGACTGTCCTAATGGAAGGGAAATGTGTGACTGGTTTGCTTCTAGACAAGAAGAGAGAGGGAGTTTCCTGTGGCGGAAATAATCCTGGATTTGCAGTCAAAAAGTATACATTTAGACAAATCTGGGGAAGCATCTGTGTGGGAGATTGGTCAAAGCCCAACTCATTATCACCTAAAAGTGGCAAGATATGTACTAAGTAAACTAAAAACTTAAAAAAGGAGAAAGGGACACAGATCCCTGGAAATAGTATACAAAGCAGAAACAGAAGGACAAAGAGAAAGAGAAAGAAAAAAAATACATATATATATATATATAATTAAAACTAGCAATGTAATGAAGCATAATATAAAGTAAGAAATACCATGAAGAAAGTCCAGAAGAAGAGATTACTTCTGAAATATATATAACTAGATCCTTAGAAAAAAGAATGAAATAAGCAAGATCCCCATAGAAGAGAATGGAATACCCGAAGTACTCCAAGAACAATGGCAAACTGTAATAAATATTTGAAGTTAAATAAAAGTATAATTATCACATAAAAAAATGATTTTAAGTGCAACCTGAGAGGACAATCTATAAATGAGAAAAGGCACTGGAAAACTTAGTGACATAGAGTATACATTGAAAAAAGTAATAGAGGAGATGGGACTAAAATTTCAATGAAAAAACTACAAATGTTAGATCCAAGTGAAAAGATAACAAAATTGGGAGACCAGATGAGATATTGACAATGAGGAACAATTCACCTGTAAAACAGGAATTAGATAGATGACCTAAGATTCATTGATATCCAAAAAAAGAAAAGCATAATGGAAAAAAATCCTATATATTGTATTTCAGGAAATCATGAGAGAAAATTGACTAGAATATGTTGAATACAGAAGTCAAAGTACAAATTAATAGAATCCACAGGTCAGCCATAGAAAGGAATCTCACACTTAACACAATAAGACATGTGATGGACAAGATCCAGAACACACAAGTCAAAGAAAAGTATATCTGAAAATGCTTCTAGACAGAACACATAGAAAGAGACTGAAGTAAGAATCACAGAGCTTTAATAGAGAGAAAATATTTATTAAAATATGAAAGTCTAAAGAAAATTATTTGAACATGAGGATAACATTTTTAAAAGTTGATTACATTATGTGAGAAAAGTAAATATCCATTTAGCAAAGTTGATGATTTCCAAATATGCCTTTTGAGAAAATCCAAATTGAGCACATACTTTAAAATAAAGCTTAAGAAAAAGTAATGTGCTTAACAACTTGAAATGGATGGATAAAAGAGAGAAAAGATTATTGTTTCTTTGAAGTTTCACCTTCTTTTAAGGCTTCCTGAGGGAAGAAATAGATTAAATTTCTGAATTGTTCTGAGAGAAGAAGGAGTAAGGGAAAGAACTTTGTCTTTCTTATAGGCAGGACACTATATGTGAAGGTCATTGAAACACAGGTGTAAGCACCAAGTTGGCGATACTGATGTTCACCAACTAATATTATCTGGACCAGGCTAAAGAAGATTTTTTTAAAATATTGTAGAATTAAAATAAAGTAACCAGGGGACATAGGTTGTAAGAAAAAGGGAAGAAGGATCTGTGAAAGTAAGCCTTTGAAGGCATTGGCATCAGGAAAATATGAATAAACAAATAGAAAACCGCAACTGATTTTAAAATGGAGAAGCAGCACAAGACCCAGTGATTTAGGTTTGTGTTGGTAAGAAAGAGGAAAGGGATGAAACTATGGATTATTCTGTGTAATATATAGTGCAAATATGTAATGATAACATTTTTAAGGAGATACATTATCACAAGATTCATTGTGAACATGAATGAACTTGCTCATAAAATAAAGGAAGTTAGCAGATTAGATTTTAATTTTTATATGACACACTTAAAATATGCAGATCTTTTAAGAGTTAAAATTATAGTTGGAATAGAGTTCATTTGACTTGCTGAACCCAAAAAAAGTGGAAAGAGTAAAACTGTGTCAAGATAGACAACAATAGAATCTACATCTTGGGTCAAGGCATTGTAGATAAGGATAGAAACTGAACTTGTGATTTATTTATATAAGGAACACCCAGTAGAAAAAAATCCCCATAGCAATTCCGATCAACCCCTCCTCCATGATAAATCATCTTAGGAAGTTGCTTAGAGCACTGAGGGGTTAGGTGATTTACCAGGAGTCACCCAATACTTGTCAGAGGCAGGACTTGAAAACAGATCTTTTGCATCCTTAGCCAGATCTCTAAGCTCTACTTCCGATGCATTGCCCCTCTCATAGATAATAAAATATAAATATTAAATGGATGAATATCAAAGTTGGAGACATACATACAAAAAACAGCTAAATCAATTATAAGATGTAGACAGTAAGACAGTAATTATTGTTTATTTCAATATGCCTCTTTCAGATTTAGATAAATACAATGGAAAGATGAATAAATTCTGTGTCTGAACAGCAGGTTTAAAAAAACACCCTAGCTGTGATAGACCAAATTGATTATTGAATGTGAATATTAAGATCTATAGCTATTTTTTCTCTTCTTCATATTGTTTCTTTAGAAAAAAACTGGCCATGTGCTAAAGCACAATAAACTCAATAAATACAAAAAGATTGAAGAATTAAACACATCCTTTAAAGACCAATAATACATAGTTCAATTAAAATATAATAGATAATTATAATATGAAAAAGATATGCATAAATTCAGACTAATTTCCATAACCATGATGATTTAATCAATGGATAAAAAAAATATTACAGAGTTTTTTAAAGAAAAAGACAACACTGAGTTTCCTTGTGATCATGAAAAATCTCACTTAAATTATTTGACAACATAGTGGAATTTTTGGGATGCAACTAACATTACTAAGAAATATTTTTTTATCTCTGAACACACGTTAATAAAACAAAGGGAAACAAATAAATGTTAATTGAATATTCAACTAAAATTAAATTGGTGAAATAAACACTTCCAATCTAGCACAAAAGTAGAATTTTTGAAAATCAAAGATAAAATAAAGAAATCTGAAAACAAATTAAGTTGATGTGATTGACAAATTTAAGAGCTTTTTGTTCAAAGATTAACAAAATAGCTTAATTGTTATTCTATAAAAAGAGAGGAAAATTAAATGACAAAAATTTTAAAAGAAAGTGAGAATTCACAACAAATGGTAAGTCACTGACCAGTACTCATTATTATATACAATTTTATGCCAACAAATCTAAAATGTAAATAAATTGTATCTTTTTTACAAAAATCTCTGTAGCATAAGCAATCAAGTCTTAGGAACATGAATCATGCATATATATGATATCTCCCAAAGTATCATGACAATTGCTTGAGATGGACTTATTTATGAATTCTGTCAAAAATATTGAGAATAAAGATATGCTGTGTAAAGTGTTCACATATGTAGAGGAGAAAAAAATTGTCATACTTCTATGAGACAAATTATCTAATTTTTAATGTATTTTAAGTTCAACATGTGTCAAAAAGCCATAAGCATCCCATCTAGACTTATAGTGCCTTAAAAAAGGCACAATATACAGAATGAGGATTGTTATTGCCTCTATTAAGTCATGATAAAATTGTACACATTTAGAATATTGTGTTTTATTATGAAGGACATAGTTTAGGAAAGATACAACTAAGTTTGAAAGTATTTCAAAAAAGTGCAATAGAGATAGATGGTAAAGGGCCTTGAGATCATGCTATATGTGGACTAGTTGAAAAAAACACAGTACATTTACCTTAGTGAAGACTACACAGAAAATCAGTTAGACTTGTTCTCTGCCACCCCCAGAGGGCAGACATTGGAGTGATAGGTTAAAAATGCAAAGAGGCAAACATATTTGACATGAAGGGAGGTGGGAGGAACCTTCCTAAAAATTACAGCTCTTCAAAAGTAGATTATGAGGTGATGGGCTCCCCCTTACCAGAAGTATTCAAAGGCTGATGACCACTTATTCAGTATATGATTTACATAGGAGTTGGACTAAATGATCACTATTGTAGCTCTAAAATTAGTTGAATAAGCTGTCTGTGCTGACAGATATTAGTAATTCAGTTTTATTAATCCATTGCCAATTTTTAAGATGTGGTAGAAAATAAAGCATCAAGAGATATATGGCTAGGAAATGTCATTAGTTGGGCAAATAGAGGCATGTATAACAGATAGACATTCCAAGTGACATGCTGCTACCTACAAAATATTAAAAGATTTCGAAGGCCTCCACAATTACAAATAGATCATCTATACAAAGAATCAAGAAAGAACATGATCAAGAATTACAAAAGGTAAGAAGGTCAACACAGTGAATAGATTACATGCATTAATAGACTCATGGGTAAATCAAAGTATTAAAGTCTCCTTCCTTAAGGAGTTATTAATCCATAAATGCATGTGGTTAGCCGTCTTCCTAAATCTATAAAGCACCCTTTTGAGACTTTTTATGTGTATGCTGTGGACCCCTTTTGCAGTCTGGTGAAGCCTATGGACACTTTTTCAGAATAATGCTTTCAAATATGTAAGATAAAATGCATAGTATAACCAATTATCTGGAAAATTATTACATTTTTAAAAATATATACACATACCTGAAATTTTAACCACCAAATTAACAACTGCTCTAAGACATAATTAATTTATTGTCTTATGTACTACATTGAACCCACCTTGCTGCTTTAGGGAAAGAGTAATAAATATTTGTCTGAATGCCCTTTCACTCTTCTTCCCATTTTCAATATCTTTTTCAGGCTTTTGAACAAAAGGATCTTCCCTTCAGAAGGCATGAAATTCACCTATGACCAAAGAGTTTCCTTATATGCCCAAGTTTTTCCCTTTCCCTTTGAGTTGTACCTTTATACTTTTTTTCTAAATCTTTTTTTTTGCTTTATCTGTACACTTTTAAAGTTTTCTCTCATTTCCTCATTTGATTTGCTGCATATCAGTCTTAACTAACCCTTAATGAAAGACAAAATCTTTGCTTTATTCCTTGGAACTTTTCTTGGGCCACAATCCCTTGGATAGAACTCAAGTTAGAAAAAACTTACATGGAAATCTTTTCTAAAGAAGTTTTATAGTAAATGTCTTTTCATACTATTTGAAAAATATCTGAGAAACCTGATCTGAAAAAACAAGAAAAGTGAGAATCACAGAGACTTGTGATAAGTCAGGGTACAACTAAAGTCACCTACAGTAAAGAAGAAATTGGATGACACAGCCATATATCCAAATATAATCTTGGGATCCAAGCTAATTTTGTTCTGCTTAGGCAGCTATGACTATGGTTTGGCAAACTGAAACCTGACTTTCCCATACTTTACTATGCTAAATATTATAAAGAATAGTGAGCACATCTGGTCACACTTAACCATGTACAAGAAAGCATTTTCTTTGAAAGTATTTGGCGCAGAAATATTGTATACTGCCTTTGCTTATTTTAATTGCTAAAGATCATTCTACTATCATATAGTGCTCGTTAGAAAACATCAATCATTTTGTTGGGCCTTTGAGATCACATTACCTTCTTACTCTTTAAGTTATTCTATGAATACCCAAATTAATTACAAAGGACATATGAAAAAAGATCCTATCTGCATCCAGAGAAAGAATCGATAAATAGAAGTACGTGTAGAATGATTGTACGTATCTGTATTGTGTCTAATGGTAGCCATCTGGGGTGGGGGAGAAGAAAAAAAGAAATTTATGTGATAACTTTATTATATATTTGAAAGAAACAGCAAGTTGTACATAAAAGATTGGAAGCTTCATGTGCAATCATTTTTTATCAGACTAAGTTATGGAAGTGCTTATTTTATTGTATAAATTAAAAAGAAAAAAGAGAAATTGAGAATAATGTTTTCAAAATCTATCTGCCTCAGAATTTGCTGGTTCTTCCTCAGTGTTTTTTTTTTCTATTCTAATCCTCTTATTACTGCTGAATGTTACTTAAAAATAACTTTATCCTGCCTAAGAAGATTTAAGTAGTCTCTCATTTTTATTTTAATTTTCCAAAAATAATGAATTGTTCCAAGGGTACTACAGGAAAAAGTGAAGGATCTCCAGTGTTTAGAAAATTATACATAAAACAACGTGATACATAGATGTGATTTGATTTCTATTACAGTTTGGACTTGCATGCTTTTCATGATTTTTTTTCATGCTGTTTCATGATATTGAAGTGCCTGATTCCATTCTGCTCAACAACTTGTTCATTGAAGGGAAGAAACATGGATTAGTATATAGATAGTATAGAAATCAGGGTTCAAATCCTACCTCTAAAACATACTAATTGTGTAACCATAGACAAGTATCAACTTGTCTTACCTGCAATTGTATCTCACAAAAATGAGGACAATAGGAACTATATAATTCACAGGATTTGGGGGAATCTCTAATGAAATTATGAGCTTAAAGTAGTTTCTGAACCCTAATGCATATTTAAATGTGAGTTATTATTATTGTTAAAGGGGAAAACACACTTTTGGTCAGTAATACTAGTAAGCCTACTATGTATTTCTCAGCTGCACACAGAGCCTTGGCATAAGAAACAGCAAAGATGAGAGATTGGGCTTGGTTGTTCAATTGTGTAGTTTTGAACTGCTTTGTTTTGTTTTCTTCTATCTCCTTTATTATTAAAGGTTTTTATCTATGAGGAGAGGAGAGCTGTATTTTAGAAATGAAAATGATGTAAATTTTTCGAATGATCAATCAATCATAAACACACAAAAAGATACTTTTACTAAAATAAAGTAGAAAAGTACAAATTTAAGTTTTTCTTATTCTACATGTTATTTTTCTATTTTTAAAAATGTGTAATTATACATATTTCCCATGTAATATGAAGAAGACTATAAAAAATTAAAAGGCTCTTAGAAATGTAGGATAATCTGAATGTAGTAGGACAAACATCACTTAGGTTGGGGTTCAGGAGAATTGTATTTTACTCCATGTTTGTCCATTGACTAGCAAGGTGATCTTGAGCAAGACATTTAATTCCTCTCTGTCTCAATCTCTGCAAATGTAAAATCAGAGTTGGGCTTGATTTCCAAGCTGAAAAGTAATAGAAATTTATTATCTTATTACTTAAAGAGTTTTAAGAAATAACTTTTTTCATGCAGAATTCAGACAAAAAACACATAGCACTGGCCCTGTCAGCTTAAGGACAATTCCTCTTTGGAGCCCTGAAGCTGGAAGAGAATCTGAGGTGCAACATGCAACCCGAACTTTAGGTCCTAATGCAAGGAGGCAGATAAGATTGCATAGCCAAAGATCTGGGGAGATGAAACCAATGAACAGAATTTGGCTCTGGGTAGTTATACCTTACTCGAAAGAAATAGGTAGGAAAATACAAAGATAGGTTAACACTGGATATTAAGAAAGTTTAGATAGATGATAAAATCCAAACCCATACATTTGGTGAAGATCATTGGAGGAAGTGATTTTGTCATCAGCATACACTGTAGATCAACTGGGCAGAAAGAGGAAAAGAACAAAACAGATTACAAACCTGTATAGATAGATAATGTATAGTTGGGATGAAGATTTTTCAATTCTCCACACTCTGTATCAGTTTCTATTTGCCTGCCCGTCTGTCTGTTTCTGTCTTTGTCTCTGTCTGTCTCTGTCTCTCTGTCTCTGCCTCTGCCTTTCTCTCTCTATGTCTCTCTCTATATTTGCGTCTGTCTTTCTCACACACACACACACACACACACACACACACACATTTGACAGGAGGAGCAACTATTACTTCCGTGAGTTCGTAATAGAGAAAGAAAGGAAGATTGGTGATTATCTAGTCTGATCATAATCTGGATTTGGGGAAAAAAGATTTCAAAACAATCAGAGGAAGAGTAGGTAGGATCCAATGGACTAAAATTTTGCATAGGGGGTCAGTTCAAGAGGAATGGGAAACTCTCAAGGATGAAAATTTGAAGACAAAAGGAAGCAATTGTGATCCAAGCACAGAAGTTGCAAATGTTGATCCATAGAATATTCACCAACCAACTTGGATTAAAAGTGTTTATACATAGGCGTAAGCATAGAAATATCCATAAACATATATAAACATACTTATACATGTCTGTGTAACACATAGATGTGTGTAAGTATACATAAATATGTATATGTATATATTTAAAATATGGAAACATGGACAGGTATCAGAGAATTAATATAAAAGTATGGCATAGAACTTTAAGAATAATATCAGAAGTGTTAAAGCTCAAAATAATCTGAGGCTAGCAAAGGAAGCTAAGGATTAAAAAAAAGAAAAATTACTCTGTTAATTTGTATTGTTTTGTTTTGTTTTAACTACAGTGGGGAAGAGAAAAGGCTCAAAACATAGGAGCATTGCAAAGGGAATGTGTCCCAGTGATAACTGATAATGTACAGAAGTCAAATTTGTACTTCATTTTGTTTCCTCAAACAAAGAGAATGACTTCTGGAGTGGAAAGGACAAAACAAAAATGTCTAATGAGAAGTTGATACCAATACCAATAGAGAGACAGTAAGAAAGCATGCTTGATGAAGTTTAGTCATCTGGCCCAGATAAATTATATCCTTGGGTACTGAAAGAACTGGCAAATGTGATTGCTGAGACACTACAAGTTCAGTAATTTAAAAAGCTGAAGGCATGTGCTGTACTCTTCTGCAACAAAAAGGGAAGAGAATAGATTCTGCAAAATATAAGCTACTGAGCCTGACTTCAATCTCTGACAAAAATTTTTTTTAAAAAGTTTTCTTAATATGGACTCTGTAAGCTTGTATTTTTTTTAAAATAACATTTTATTATCTGCATTTAAAATAATTGGATTTTTTTGTAATTCTATGTATTTTGTTTAATAAATTTAGAAACATTATTCAGAGAAAAGATCCAGACTGCCAAAAGGGTCCATCACACACACACACACACACACACACACACACACACACGATTTAAAAAACCTTCTTCTGGAATCTAGAATATTTTAAAAGTGATAGTGATATCTAAAAAGGAGTGAAAATAGATCATACCAGACTAACCTTATATTTTCTTTGAACAAAATTATCTAGATTTTGATAAAATGATAAAAACTGTCCTCTGGAGAGCTATTGAATTTCTCTCTAGAAGTTTGTGGGTGAGACTACATTAGCAAAGAAATAAATCATGTTAGTCTTTGGAAAAGATGGGCAGATGTGTAGTAGATGTTAATATATTTAGATGGCCTTTAAACTGGCTGAATGGTTGTACTCACAGTAATTGGAGGAAAGGGTTGTTGTACGTGATGACTGTTGAGCAACCTTCCAACTGAAATTCTATGGGTGTGTGTGTGTGTGTGTGTGTGTGAGAGAGAGAGAGAGAGAGAGAGAGAGAGAGAGAGAGAGAGAGAGAGGGAAATAATTGAAATTATTCATCCTAAAGCCAAATCAGATTGGTCATAAATATTCAAGTTATGACACTAATAATTTATCAGATGCAGAATAAAAATAATTCTTAGTGCACTTTTAAGGAGAAAATGAATACAGTACAATAGATAAGGCTAATGAAAAATAAGCATGAAACTTAAAAATCACATTGTTAGTCATAAGGGATGTCAACAATTATAGAGACCAAACCATACTTCTAGAGGACCCCTCCTCCCATGACAACACACCTGAAAAGCCATCATTCAGACTCTGCTTAAGATCTTTATTGAGGGGACCCCATAACTTCCCAAAACAACTCATTCCACTTTTGGACAGCTCTAATTTTAGGAAACTAGGTGAACAATTGATAGAGTGCTGGGTCAGGAGTCAGGAATACCTGAGTTCAAATGTGGCCTTGATGAGGTCAGAGAACCATATGTTTTTAGGGGTTCTCGCAACCCCAAAATATCAACACATCGGGTCCTGTTCAAATGAATTTGACTCAAGCTTTCTCACAGCCAAAGAAAAACAAAGTTTATTAAAGGTTAGCCATATTGATTTGACTTTTAAGAAATCTCACCATTTGTGATGCTTGTTTTCACAAGTCAGCCTGATTCAATCTGAGGTAGATTGAACCTGAGTACTTTCACGGAGGCAAGATAAAACTTATATACAGAAAGATTGTATGAGGTATCTAGGGTGGTCCTGGGGTGACAGAAGGAGGGGTTTAAGGAAGATCTTGAGGAGGAGTCTAAGGAGGAGCTTGATGGGACTGGGGTGAGGTCAGATTCCAGGAACCAAGAGAATGGGATTAAGGGTGGGAAATAGCTGAAGGCTTCCTGGAGATAACAGACAATGCAGGGTTAGGCTAGCTTAAGGGTAAAATATTTGGGCATAGACACTTTGATAGGATCAAGGGTGGGAAGTAGCCACAATGGAGGGCTAGGCTAGGTTAAGAGCAACCTAGAGATTTGGACCTAGCCATAATGAAAGGCTTATGGCCTCAGGCAAAAGCCTCATCTAGTGGGAAGATTCAGGGAGACTTCAAGGCAGCTTCTAGATCCTGTACCCCATCAGCCTCAGACACTTACTAGCTGTATTACTTTGGACAAGTCACAACCCTGTTTGTCTCAAATGGTAAAACATTCCCTTATCTTTGCCAAGAAACCCCCAATTGGGTTGCAAAGAGTCAGACGCATGAAATGACCAAACAACAACAATTTTAAGAAGTATTTCCTAACATCAAGCTTAAATTTATCTCTTTTTAACTTCTACTCATTGCTACTAGTTCTGTCCTTTGGAATATATCATCATAAATTTAATGTCTCATTTATGTGACGTGTTCAAATCCTTGTTTCCCACTAAGCCTTCCTCTTTTCCAAGCAAAACATCTTAAATTTATTCAATTATTCCTCTTTTGTCATGGATTCAAGGCCTTGATCTTAGCTGCTCACCTTTAGACACCTTCTGATTTACTAACATCCTTCTTAAACTGAGGTGCCTGAAACTGAACATGTTAAATGAGCTGGAGTCTGATTAAGGAGGAAACAGAGAGAGTATCACTTGCATATTTTGTAGAAACTCTGCCTCTCAAAATGCAGCCCAAGATGCTACAACATGTTTCGTAGTACTGAACGTGCAATCAATTAAACCCTGTTATTTTTTTGAGGCAAATAGCTGCCTCACTGTGAAATATGCTCAAGAAGTTGATTTTTTTGAAACATATGTGTGAGACTTTACATTGACAATTATTTTATTTCATCTTCTATTCAGTTCCTTGGTATAGCTTGTCAAAATCTACTTTGGACCCTGACTCTATCACCCAGTATTTTAGATATGTATATCCTCTGTTTGTTATTTGCAAAATTCATGAATATGCACTCATACAAATCACTGATAAATATGTTAAATGGCACAGGATCTTCAAACAGTTCCAAATACATCTAATGGTATCCTCTTCTAGTGTTATTTTTCTCCACCTTTTATATAAGAACAGTATGAATGCTACATGGAATGGTCTGCTAATATCTAGGCAAATTATAACCACAGCATTCACCTGACCTCAGTTTACTAAATTTGTCATTTAAAGAAGTAAGCTTAGTTTGGCAAGATCTGCTGTTTTTCACAAAAAGATGATGATGATGATGGTGATAATGATGATGATGACGATGATGAACTTGACCATCAACACATGAATATTTCTATATACAAAGAGATAGAAAAAGATGATTATGCATGAAACTATGAATCTACCATGTACACATACTAGATGTGGTGTATATGTTATGCATGTATATGTTATATATGACATGTGTGCATACATATATACAATACATATGGAGAGAAAAAGAGAGTTGGTGGTACCAGTATAGTCCTTTGTGTCTTTGTCCCTTTCTGAAGTTTGTTCATCTCTCATGTGTATTATTTGTTGTTTGTTTGATGTTCCTTTCTTTCCTTCATCTTTTAATTGTATCGCCATACCCCAAGTCCTCCCAACCCCACTATTATTACCCCATTCTCCAAATCAAATTGATCCCTCAAAACAAATCAAAACAATCTAAGAAAAAATCATTCTCTTGATCATGCCTGAAAACTTTTATCTCATTCTAGCCCTACAATCCATCATACCTCCACCACAAGATAGAAAGCATGATTCATCATCAGTAGCCCAGAGTCATGACTGCTGATGACATTGATCAGAGTTCTCAAAACTTTCAGAGTTCTCCTTAACACTGTTGTCATCAATTTACAAATCATTCTACTGGTTCACTTTAGTCAACATCTGTTCACACAAATTTTCCCAGATTTCTCAGAATCTTTGCTTTTTATTATTTCTTACCAGGCAAGATTCTTCCAATAAATTCATACGTTGTCAATTGTTTAGCCATTCCCTAATTGATGTGTACCTACATTTCAAATTCTTAACTATCCAAAAAATGGTTATAAAAAATGTGTATGGGTTCCTATAAATATTTAGATATGTAGCTATACTCTTTCTCTCTTCTCGACTTTTGGGGAATAATTTTAAATTTCATTTTGGAAAGCTTGGTAAAATTTAGAGCCCAACCAAAAGTGTAATAATGTTTGCCTTCATCTCCAACAAAAGTCATTTTCCACTTTCACCATATTTTTTCGTTCAAATCTATTGGGCATGAGATAGAATCTGAGAATTTTTAAATTTGTGTTTAACTTATTATTAGTGATCTGGGGAATTTTGTATGGTTTTTCATAGCTTGCATTTCCTTTTTTGAGAATCATTCATATGATTTGACCATGTACCAACTGAGGAATGGATTTTGGATATCTGAAGTATATTAGATAAATTTGCTGCAAATTTGCTGCAAATATGTCTCAGATTGACTATTTGTCTTTTAATTCTAAATATATGAATCTTATTTGTGATAACTTTTTAATAGTATATGATCACAATTATTCACTATGTCTCTGATAACCTTTTTTATCCCTTGTTCAGTCCAAAACCCATCTTTCTCCATAGTTATGAATGATATCTCCAACTATGCTCCTCTAATTTCTTTTTAATATAACTTTTTCTATCAAGTTTTTATTTATTCATTTGAAGCTTATTGTTGCATATAAGTTGTTTGTCTAGTTTTGCCTAGTTTCTCCCAGATGTCTTTTGATTTTCCCAGCAGTTTTTTGTCAGATAATGGATCATTGCCCCACTAGTTAGCCTCCTTGAGTTTATCAAGCAATATGTTATTCTGTTCAATTGTTTCTGAATTTACTGAGAAAAAGTTCTATTTTAAATGAGTACCAAGTAGTTTAGATAAGTATCCCCTCATAGAAACCAATACCAAACAATTTGAATGAATACTGTTTATGTTTTGTTTTGTTTTGTTTTACTTATATAGTGTGAGTTATGAGTGCCACTGGGCCCTTCTCTAATTTTTTTTCATTGGTTCCCTTGTACTTACTGCCTTTTCTTCTTTCTTCAGAAAACTTTTATTTTTATTTTCTCTATTTCTATAATGTAATTCTTTGGTACTTTGACTGGCATAACACTAATTTATGCAATATTTGTAATTTATGTAGTCTTTTTATATTAGCATGACTCAAGCATGGTAAGTTAATTTCTCTCCAATGATTTATATTCTTTTATTTATTTAAAAAGTGTGTAAGACTAAAGTTGTTTGATTAACCTCACCCCATTTAAATTAAGTAATAAGGGACCTAATAATAGGTTTTAGATTAATTGTGAAAAGTTTTTAAAGGCAATTTGGTGAAATAAAATTATAGAAGTCTGTTCATTTGCCTAGAAGACATCATCATTCCCTCTAGGTCCTGTTTAAGAGCATCAAGTTAGCTGAAATTAGAAATTCCATAAATTGAAGTGTGTGATATGCTAGGTAAGTTTTTGGGACCAGAAAATACCTAGGGTTGGGTGTAGGGTCAATGTTGTGAAGAAGGTCTTGGAAGATTTCTTCCTCCCTATTTGGACAGATGAGGATTTCATGAGCTTCAAAGGATTTAGAGGTTTTTGGATTTCCCATCTTCCCATGAATTCCCAGAGGTACCCCCAGATGACTGATAGTGTTTGCATCAGGAGGCTATGACAGACTGGACATAGATTTTCAGATACACAAGGAGCCCAGTAAATAAAAGACCTTATGCCAAACAAGAGCTTCTTGAACACTCCAAAAGTGGAGAAGACGAATTTCCAGCAACCAGAAGTTTTGTGTGATCCCTACCATATGTTCCCTAAGCCCAAGCCCACTTTCCCTTGGACTTTTTTCTTACTTCACTGACTTGTGAGGAAATGTTTTGTATGAGCCGTTCATATTATATCACCTTCATAAATGCCATTTTCTAAAAGCTTTTTAAGACTGGCTGACTCAATTTATTCTCAACAGATAATTCTATGAACACACTGATAAAACTTTACCTGATGGCTTAAAGAGTTATATCCAACTCTTTAAAAGTAATCCAAGGACATAGAAAAAAAATGTACAAATATACACATATACATACATATATATCTCTATAAATACATGCATATACATATATACGTAGAGACATATACAAACATATACATGTACATGTACATACATATGCACACACATGTATGTATATAAACATATACACCTATACATACACACATACATTATATATGTGTGTATATATTTCTATGTGTGTACACACACACACACACACACACACACACACACAAACATGCATGACCAAGCTTGGGGATTTGATTAGATTTGTTGTTGTTAGTCATTTTATTTCAGTCATGCCCAAATCTTCATGACCTCATTAGGGGTTTTCTTGGCAAAGATACCAGAGTGGTTTGCCATTTCTCTCTCCAACGCATTTGTCAGAAGAGGAAACTGAGGCAAACAGGGTCAAGTGACTTGTTCAGGGTCACACAGGTAGTAAGTGCCTGAGGCAATGTTTGAATACAGCAGATGAATCTTCCTGACTCCAGGGCTGGCATTTTATCCACTGTACCACCTCCCTGACCTTTGATTACATAGTGAAAGAAGGATAAGGATTTTTTAATTTTATTTTATTTTAGATTCAAGGGCCAGAACACAAATACAGTATAGAGAAAAGGAACAAAACATATCATAAACTTAAATATTGAAACTTAAATATAAAGTAAGAAAGAAAAAAACATGTCCTGTGCATAGCAGAATGTAAGAGAAGATTCAAAAATATATAACAATAGATTTTATTTCAAGAAAGCCTATATGATAAATAATACATGTTGTGTTGAGGACTGTCCATCTTTTCATTGCTTCCTTGTGAGTTTTCTTTTGTTCTCTGCTGTGTGCTTTTTTACTTTGTTCTTTTTTTTCCCTCCCCCCCACCCCACTCCAAAGGCTACAATAAAGTTTAGATATGATCCTCTACAGTTACAGATATATACATACACATATACATACATATATAGACATACACTTTCCCAAACATATTCTACTACTGATCTTTGTTTTTGTATTTGTGCCTATCTCTTGTTTCCTATCCCTCCTGATTCTGCTACTGACTACCTTGTCTTCCTATTACTTGCCTACCCCCCTCCAAGGATCCCTCCCCTATCCTCCCATTCCCATAAATTTAAACACCCTTCTATGCCCCACTTTGACTTATTCCCTCACTCTCCCCTCTAAAAATCCCTCCCTTGTCCTCTCCTCCCTTTCTATACCCCTACCATTTTATTTCTTCTAAATTTAGAGGACTTTTATACTCTTTTAAATATATGTGTATTGTTCCCTCTTAAACTCATTCCTGAGGAAAATAGGTTACCAGAACTTCCAGCTCTCATCTCCCATCTAATTCCTCTGTATCCTCTCTTCCTCTTGCACCTCATTTGTATAAAATTGTTATTCTTTCTAGCAGTTTCTAAATAAGTATACTTTTTAAATTCATGTGATATGTTTGCCCCCCTCTTTCTTATGAGCTTGCCAATTATTAATAAGAATCTTAGAAATACATTTTACATTTTATTTTATATAAAAGGTAAACAATCTGTCCTTATGAATCCTTACAGTCAGTCTTTGGTATGTACCTTATGTTTCTCTTGGGTTTTGTATGTCAAATCTTCTATTAAGTTCAGGATTTTTTTATAAAGTCTTCAAGGTCTGAGAATTTATCAAATGTCCATTTTTTCATTCAAAGTAACACTTAAATTTGCAGGGTATGATATTTTCAGCTGGAGCCCCAGGTCTTCTGCTATTCAATATATTGTGTTCCAAGACCTGTGATCCTTTAAGGTCTCTGCTGCTAGGTCTTGTGTAATTCTAATTGTTTCACCATCATGTTTAAATTGTTTTAATCTTGATTCTTTTAATATTTTATCCTTGAGCTGAAGGTTTCAGAATTTGACTATGATATTCCCACTAGTTTTCCTCTTGGATCTCTAAGTGGTATTCGATGGATTTTTTTCTATTTCTACTTCCCTGCCTTGTTCTAATGCTTAAGGACAATTTTCTTTAATTATTTCTTTCATTATTGTATCAAGATTCTTTTTCTGATTTTAACTTTCAGTTGGTATAATTATTTTTATATTTTATCTTCTTGATCTATTCTCCAAGTCTGTTATTTTTCTTACGTTTCACTTTCTCTTCTATTTTTTCATTGTTTATGTTTTGTTTAATTTCTCAATCTCTTATAATTTCACTGACTTCACTTTGCCAACATTTCTAATTTTCCAGGTGTCATTTTCCTCCTTAAAATTCTGGATCTCCTTTTCTAATTGATTGACTTTCCTTTAATAACCTTGTTTCTCTTGATTTTTTTTTTTAGTTTTTCCTCCATCTCTGTCATTTGATTTTTAAAGTCTTTTGTAAGATCTTCTCTAAATTATTTTTGGGCAGGTGACCATCTGACATCACTCTTTGGGGGTTTCTTTATTTCAATATCCTCCCCTGAAGATGAACCCTAGTCATCTCTATTTCTGTTAAAGATTTTTATGGTTGGATTCTTTCTCCTTTGCCTGTGCATTTTTTGTGGTAATAACTTTATTTTTGTAAACATCTCTAGCTCTGGGGTATGGGAAATTGTGCCACTTGCCCCAGATGTTCAGTTCTCCTCTCTAGCCTGGAACCAAAGCAAAACCTCCAACCTCTTGTAAGTGCCCATAGCCAGGGGCTTTCTGCCCCACTGCTTCTGCATTCACCAGGCTGCTGGTTTCTTCTTGCCCCCACCCCTCTTCGCAGCAGAGCTGGGTCTGGTGTTCCTCATCAGCATAGGTTCCCTCAATCTTCCTGGGCTCAAATGCCTGACACCCCTCACTATACTGGGGTGAAAAGTTCCTCTGGCTGGGGCTGAGGCAACCTCTCAAATCAAGCAACCCCAGCACTTGCCGCTAGTTGTTTAAGAGGTTTGAGACTTCTTGTTAAAACAGAACCTATCCTGGAGGTGTTTACTCTTCACAGGGACCAAACATCATCCTAGAATGTTTCTTTGGAACTTCTCAAATTGTACCAGGAAGATTCCAGTTGTGCCCCTATTCTTCTTTGTCTCAACCCACATTTTGTTCCTCTAAGGTGTTATTTTAACTCTTTTGTGGGGGAAAATCTTGAGAGCTTGGAATTTTCTGACCTACTCTGCCATCTTCCCAGAATCCTCTCTGAATAAGGATTTTCAAAACTTGCTTAAGCTACAAGTGTTTGTAATTGTATTCTAATAACCCTTAACGTGGATTTAATAGATGGAATCTCAAACATTTTATACATTCAGTTAATATTTTGAACAGAATTTCTTTTGCCATTCTTTTAAACTGTTTTGCTCATTAATATAGAATAGATGTTTATTGTGGATATGTTTTTACTTTTTTACTAAAATTATTGTTTATTTTTTTCTTTCCATTGAATTTACATAGCTCTCTATGTAAACCATACTATCATATGCAACAAAGCATAGTTTGGTTTCTCTTTTGCCTGTCTTTATGACTTCAATTTCTTTTTTATTTTAATGTTATTTCTATAACTAACATTTCTAGTATATTTAACTGTAGCAAAGATCAGGGACATTCTTAGTGTGGTTGTTGTTTTTTTCTACAGAAATTTTTCATATTTGTTTAATCAAAGTGATGCTTTTATATTGTGGAATTGTTTCTAATCCTTGTTTGGTTAAGAATACACCTTCTGGGGGCAGAGCCAAGATGGTGGAGTAAAAGCAGGGATGTGCTTGAGCTCTCCCCCAAACTCCTCCATATACCTGTAAAAATGACTCTAAATAAATTGTAGAGCTGCCGAACTTACAAAATGACAGAGTTAAGCAAATATAGAGCCCAAGACAACCTGGAAGGTCCACAGGAAAGGTCAATTGTGTCAGCTGTGAGAGGATTGCAACCCAGCTAGGTGACACCAGTACATGACAGGGCTGGAACAGGCCTCAGGGGACTGAATCACTGGCAGTTGTGATGTTTCCAGACTTCTCAACCCTTAAACACCAAAGACAACATAGAAGGTCAGTGGGAAAGGTCTGTCTGACCTGGGTGAGAGAGGAATGTGGTCCAGCCCCAGGGCAGAGGTGGTGGTAGCAGTGATAGTGGCGGCAGCAGCAGCAGCTGCTGCTGCTTCTGGATCTCTCAGCCCACAGATTGTGGGGGGATCCAGTGGCTGATCGGAGGGGAATTACAGGGATCTCTTTGCTGGCACTTTGGCAGGATTCTCTTGCTTTCTCCTACTTGGATCTGGGTCACAGTCCTGGGTGGCAGTCCTGAGGTAAGGAGGAGGGCTGGTGTAGCAGAGCTTGTGGCTGCAGTGGTATAATAGTAATGGAATATGAAGATCTTCCCTGTTTATTAATAGGCCTATGTGACCACATGTGTTATATCATGGATGTCTTCCTGCTGTGAACTGTGGCCCACCTGTGACATACCCTGAGTCACATAGAGCCCACTGGGGAAGGAACTTGCCTAAGGATGAGCTTGCTTAGGGGGAAGTTTGCTTATGAGGAGGCTTGCTTGTAGGAAAGCTTTCACACCTTTTGGTATTAAACTGAGTCCTGAGCATTTTGATGCCTTTTGTCTCTGAGCCTATTAGCCAAAAGTGTATATATTTTCTAAGGCAAGATTTTGCTTTGGGGGTTTGCTCATGAGAAGGATCTTTTGATTCCATGAACAAGACTCTGAGTGGCCATTTGTTAAAAGCCTGGTGACTAATACTCAGATGTTGGTGCTCCCCGATTTGGTGCTGTATGTAGTTAGGTTGTATTATTTTGTTCAGACAGTTGGAGCCCTGTCTGTTAAATCTCTGCACTAATTTCTCTGCTTGCATTTTGTGCTTATCTGTAATTAAAGTAAGATTGTTGACCCCTGGCCAAGATGGCGGCTGGTAAGCAGGGACTAGAGTGGCTCTGAACCAATTCTAGAATGGCAGAACCCACACAACAGCAGAGGGAAGCAGGGCTCCAGCCCAGGACAGCCTGGATGGTCTCTGGGTGAGGTCTATTCCACACGGAGCTGGGAGCTGGGAGCTGGGAGCTGGGAGCTGGGAGCTGGGAGCTGGGAACGGAGTGGAGCAGAGCCCAGCCTGAGCGGCGTGGAACACCAAAACTTGGAGTTGGGCGGATGGGGCCCCTAGCGCCCTGAATATGTAAGTTGCAGCAGTTACCAGACCCCTTGACCCACAAACACCAAAGACTGGGGAGAAGGTTAGTGGGAAAAGCTGCGGGAGTGGAAGGAGTTTGCGGTTCGGCTTCCAGCCCCAGGGGCAGCGGAGGTGGGGCAGCTACAGCTGTTGTTACTTCCGACTCCAGGCCCACCTGGTGGGAGGAATTAAGTGGTGGATCAGAGCAGGAGTGCAACAGCCTGCTGAAGATCTAAGCCCAGTCTGGACTGGGGGTTCTTGGGGAAGGAGTAGTGCGGGTCTGACAGAGCTGGCACCTCGCCCCCAAATGTGGAACATAGAACTCGTTAGTCTACAAGCAGTCATACCCCACTGAAAAACTCAAGGGTCAAGTTAGTTGGCTGGGAATATGGCCAGGCAGCGAAAACGTGCCCAGATTCAGTCTCAGACTTTGGATTCTTTCTTTGGTGACAAAGAAGACCAAAACATACAGCCTAAAGAAGACAACAAAGTCATAGAGCCTACAACAAAAGCCTCCAAGAAAAATATGAACTGGTCCCAGGCCATAGAAGAACTCAAAAAGGATTTGGAAAAGCAAGTTAGAGAAGTAGAGGAAAAATTGGGAAGAGAAATGAGAAGGATGCGAGAAAACCATGAAAAACAAGTCAATGACTTGCTAAAGGAGACCCAAAAAAATACTGAAAAATACACTGAAGAAAACAACACCTTAAAAAACAGACTAACTCAAATGGCAAAAGAGCTCCAAAAAGCCAATGAGGAGAAGAATGCCTTGAAAGGCAGAATTAGCCAAATGGAAAAGGAGGTCCAAAAGACCACTGAAGAAAATACTACCTTAAAAATTAGATTGGAGCAAGTGGAAGCTAGTGACTTTATGAGAAATCAGGATATTATAAAACAGAACCAAAGGAATGAAAAAATGGAACACAATGTAAATATCTCATTGGAAAAACCACTGACCTGGAAAATAGATCCAGGAGAGATAATTTAAAAATTATTGGACTACCTGAAAGCCATGATCAAAAAAAGAGCCTAGATACCATCTTTCAAGAAATTATCAAGGAGAACTGCCCTGATATTCTACAGCCACAGGGCAAAATAGAAATTGAAAGAATCCGTCGTTCTCCTCCTCAAATAGATCCCAAAAAGAAATCTCCTAGGAATATTGTTGCCAATTCCAGAGTCTCCAGATCAAGGAGAAAATACTGCAAGCAGCCAGAAAGAAACAATTTGAGTATTGTGGAAACCCAATCAGAATAACCCAAGATCTGGCAGCTTCTACATTAAGAGATCGAAGGGCTTGGAATGCGATATTCCGGAGGTCAATGGAGCTAGGATTAAAACCTAGAATCACCTACCCAGCAAAACTGAGTATCGTGCTCCAAGGCAAAATATGGATTTTCAATAAAATAGAGGAATTTCAAGCTTTCTCAATGAAAAGACCAGAACTGAATACAAAATTTGACTTTCAAACACAAGAATCAAGAGAAGCATGAAAAGGTAATCAAGAAACGGAAATTGCAAGGGACTTACTAAAGTTGAACTGTTTTGTTTACATTCCTACATGGAAAGATGATGTGTATGATTCATGAGACCTCAGTATTAGGGTAGTTGAAGGGAATATGCATATATATATATATATATATATATATATATATATATATATATATATATATATATATGATTGTTTACCCCTTTAAAGTTGCCTTCCCTTTAGAAAAAAAGAGCAAAGAACCTGTGCTAACAGGCCATCCTGGCTGTGCCAGCATGCTTGCTGTTACAGGTAGAGAGGGAATTCTCCACACAGCTCCAAGGCTATAAAGAGTGCTTGTCATCACTTACAGACCACAGCATAGGTCAAGAAAGGAGTAAACACCTCTCCTTTAATCATACAACCTTGGAAGAAATGAAAATTTACAGAACCATAGAAATATCTCTGAAAACAGCTGCACAAAACCCCTGAAGTTTGGGATAGGACACCCTACACACTGGAAGAAGAGTCTTACATTAACAAAGAGAAAGTCAAGTATTTGGCTGGGAAAATTAGCAAACAGTGTAAAAAAACTTGGACTATAGAATCTTACTTTGGTGACAAAGATCGAAACATATAACCAGAAGAAGAAAACAAAATAAAACTCCTACATCCAAAGCCTCCAAGGAAAATATGTATTGGTCTCAGGCCATGGAAGAGCTCAAAAAGGATTTTGAAAATCAAGTAAGGGAAGTAGAGGAAAAAATGGGAAGAGAAATGATAGTAATGCAAGAAAAATAATGAAAAATGAGTCAACAAATTGCTAAAGGAGACCCAAAAATACTGAAGAAAATAACACCTTGAAAATAGACTAACTCAATAGGTAAAAGAGGTCCAAAAATCCATTAAGGAGAAGAATGACTTAAAAAGAAGAATTGGCAAAATAGAAAAAGAGGTCCAAAATAGAAAAGTAGGACCTTACTGAAGAAAATAATTACTTAAAAATTAGAATGGAGCAAATAGAAGCTAGTGACTTCATGAGAAATCAAGAAATTACAAAAACAGAACTAAAAGAATGAAAAAATAGAAGACAATGTGAAATATCACATTGGAAAAACCGCTGACCTGGAAAATAGATCCAGGAGAGATAATTTAAAATTCATTGGACTACCTGAAAGCCATGATCAAAAAAAGAGCCTAGACATCATCTTTCAAGGAATTATCAAGGAAAACTGCCTTGATATTCTAGAAGCAGAGGGTAAAATAGAAATTGAAAAAATCTACCAATTGCCTCCTGAAAGAGATCCCAAAAGGAAAACTCCCAGGAATATTGTAGCCAAATTCCAGAGTTCCCAGGTCAAGGAGAAAATATTGCAAGCAGCTGGAAAGAAACAACTCAAGTATAGTAGAAACACAATCAGGATAACAAAAAATCTAGCAGCTTCTACACTAAGGGATCAAAGGGCTTGGAATATGATATTCTAGAAGTCAAAGGAGCTAGGATTAAAACCAAGAATTACCTACCCAGCAAAACTGAATAGAATGATTCAGTAAGAAAAATGACATTCGATTAAATAGAGGATTTTTAAGCCTTCTTGATGAAAAGACCAGAGTTGAATAGAAAATGACTTTCAAATACAAGAATCAAGAAAAACATGAAAAGATAAACAGGAAAGAGAAATCATAAGGGACTTATTAAAGTTGAACCGTTTATAGTCCTTCACATCATGTGTGTGCATGTGTGTGTGTGTGTTTGTATGTGTATGTATATTATATGTATGTAGGCATATATATATGTATATATATATATATATATGTACATATATATATATAAAGAGAGAGAGAGTGACAGACCGACAGACAGAGACAGAGACAGGGACAGAGAGACAGAGACAGACAGACAGAGACAGAGTCTAAGAGAGACAAAGGGTACCGGGTGAGTTGAAGATGAAGGGATGATATGTAAATAATAAAATTAAGGGGCAAGAGAGGAATATATGTGGAGAAGGAGAAAGAGAAAGAGAATGGGGGAAATTATCTCACATAACAGAGGCAAGAAAAATAGTTTACAATGGAAGAGAAGAGGGGGGAGGGGAGAGAGAATGAGTGAACCTTACTCTCATCAGATTTGGCTTAAGGAGCGAATAACATACACACTCAATTTGGTATCTTACCCTACAGGAAAGTACTGGGTGAGGAGAGAAGGGTAGATGGGGTTGATAGAAGGGAGGGCAGGTTGGGGAAAGGGGTAGTCAGAAGCAAATACTTTAAAAAAGGGACAGAGTCAAAGGAGAAAATAGAATAAATAGGGGGTGGGATAGAAGGGAGAGAAATATAATTAGTCTTTTACAACATGACTGTTTAGAAGTATGTTGCATAACTACACATGTATAATCTGTATTGAATTGCTTGACTTCTCAATGAGGGTTGGTGGGGAGGAAAGAAAGGAGAGAATTTGGAACTCAAAGTTTTAAAAAAGAAATGTGAAAAATTGTTTTTACTTGCAACTAGGAAATAAGATATACAAGCAATGAGGTACAGAAATCTATCTTGCCCTACAAGAAAGTAGGGGGAAAGGGGATAAGAGATGGGGGATGGGGTTAAAAGGGAGGGCAGACTGGGGGAAAGGGCAATCAGAATGCATGTCTTCTTGGGGTGGGAGGAGGGGAGACATGGGGAGAAAATTTGAAACTCAAAATCTTGTGGGAATGAATGTTGAAAACTAAAAATAAACTAAAATTTAAAGAATACACCTACTCATAAGCTGTAAAAGATATGGGATCTACTTCGCTTACCATTTTTTTGGTAATACAAAGTTGAGTATTAAAGTCATATATCCATTTATCATGAATTACAGAATAAGATGTAAGGTGCTGATCTAAGTCTCATTTCTGCCATGGTACTTTCCAATTTACCCAGGAATTTTTATTAAATAGTGAGTGTTTTTCTAGGTAATCTGTGTTTTCCACTTTATCAAAAACTGAGTTATTCAGTTCCATTGTTTTTTATTCTCCCTTGTTCATTCTGTTCCATTGATCTAGCTCTCCCTTTTTTAACCAATGGAGATGGTTATTATGACTGCTGCTTTGTAATATAGTTTGAGGTCTGGAAGTTACATTACTTCCCCTTCATTTCTACCTCTTTTTGTGATTTCCCTTGGTATTCTAGATCTTTTATTTTTCTAAATGAATTTTGATATTATTTTATTGAGTTCTGTAATGTATTCCTTTGATGATTTGATTGGTATAGTATTAAAATTGTAAATTAACTTAGATATAATTGTCATTTTTCATTACATTGTCACTGCCAAACATGACTACTGAATACTTCTCCAACCGTTTAAATCATTCTTTATTTCTTTAAGGAGCACTTTGTAATTGAAACCATACAAATCTTGTGTGTGCTTTGGTAGATTGATCCCCTGATATTCTATAAATGTTATAGCTACTTGGAATGATATTTCTCTTTCTAATATTGCCTCATGGATTTTGTTATTTATATATGGTAATGTTGTTGATTTTTAAGGATTTATTTTTTAGAGTGCAACATTATTGAAGTTGCTAATTGTCTCAATAGTATCTTTACCCTCTCAAGGATTTTCTTGGTTAAACCATCATATCATCAACAAATGTAATTTTATCCACCTTCTAGCAACATTTATTACTTTAATTTATTCTTTTCTTATTTTTATTGCTAGCATTTTCAAAAGTACATCAAATAAGATTGGATAGAGTGAATATCCTTTACTTAATGACATATTTTTAAAGAAAAGTTCTAGCATATCTTTGTTGCATATGATGCCTCTTTTTGGTCTTAGATACTTTTTATGAAAATAAAAAAGGGGAATATCTATGCCTCTACATGATAGGATTAGTCTTTTTGTTCATTAGTTTTCCTTTCTTCTCTTCTTCCTTCTTTTCTTTCTTTCTTTCTGTCTTTCTTTCTTTCTTTCTTTTTCTTTCTTTTTTCTTCCTTCCTTCCTTCCTTTCTCTCTTTCTTTCTTTCTTTTTTCTTTCTTTCTTTCTTTCTTTCTTTCTTTCTTTCTTTCTTCTTTCTTTCTTTTTGTAAATGAGTGTTGTACTTTGTCAAAAGCTCTTTCCCCATCTATTGAGATGATCCTGTAATTTGGGATGATTTGTTTCTTATGTGATTAAATATTTTGATTATTTTCCTGATGTTGATCAGTTCTTGCATTTGTGGTTTGAATCCAGCTTGTTGTCTTTGATTAATTCCCATAGTTTGTTTTACGTGATTTTATTTGAATCGATAACATAAATGAATATTAGACTATAATTCTCTTCTGCTTAGTCCTTCATAGTTTAGGTATTAAGAATATCTTTTTTCTCACAAAAGTAATATTGTAGGGTACTGACAGATTTACAAATGAATTGGTTGACATTAGTCAGTCATTCAGTAGGATTTCTGTGAGAGTGTAGCTATGGTAGAAGAAAAAAGATCGTATCTAGAGAAATTCTTCTCTTAAAAAATGAATATACTGTTAAAATCAATTAATATATTCAATTGAACTTTAAACACATACATCATTTACTATATTTCACCATATAATCATCTCCACCACATAATCATCACACCCTGTTTTTTTAGTACAAAAAATGGTTTATAAATGTTAATTTCATAATTGTCATGTGGTATAATTCTGTTCATCATGCTGTTTAAAAGGTAAACAAAGCAGCAATGTATTCACCATTGGCATATGGATAAGCATTTATCTGTCACACATTGAGAGCCACAAGCATGGAATTCTTAGTGCACACACACTGTCAGTATATTTCCAAAACCTGACTTGCATGGTTTGTTTAGAAGACTGCAGCACTAACGATATTGTCACTCAACCCAATGAAGAGCTGTAGGCACAGGGGGAGAAAGTGGGCAGGCACAGCTGCCATTAGTAAGTCAAGTGATATGGTAAGACTTGAATCTTTCTGTACTAGCTAAACTATACAGTTTGTCTACCAGCAATGCAGTTTAGTAACAAATGATTTTTAAGTAATACTGCTACAAATTTTAAGCTTCACATAATAGTGGCACCCACTTTTTTGCAAAAAAAAAAAATTGGCAGACTTCTGGGAGCCAAGAGGATGGAGTAAGCAGTAAGTCACTCTCATTCTCCCTTACTGACCTTGAAAAACCCAGAAAATCCTATCCCAGGAAAAATCCTGGGACAGTGCAGCCAGCAGAAACATGGGGGCAGCAGTTTGTTTTTTTTTTTGTTTTGTTTTGTTTTGGTTTTTGTGCTTCTGAGGCTGGGGAGATTAACAGGAAAGGTCCCCTTCCTCTGGCTGAAGGGGAGAAGTACAGGACAGGAGGTGTCCCAGATAGCCAGTGGCAAGTCCCACCTCAGAAAACTAGTGAGTGATCCTGAACTCCAGGGTGGTGGAGCACACAAAAGCCAGCACCATGACACCCCCACATGTCTTCACACAGAGTAACCAGCAGACACCAGTGTCAAGAACCACAACTTGTGCAGCACAAAGGTGTCCACCAGCAGCTGAGCTTATGCATGCTCTAGTGCAGCCCAGGGAGAGGAGGCAACCTCCAGCAGCCAGGCCACCCTCTACCCCACACCTCAATCCTCAAGCTTCAGTGTAACTTGGGGGAAATGCAGTCAGACCTCACCTGGCATTGGCACACACCAGCCACTACCACCAGCTCCAGTTCAGCACCAGGTAAACTACATCTTCTCCAGCCTCCAGCTGCCAGAACCAGAGGCCCCAGCACACAAAGCAAATAACCAGGCCTTTACCTCCCAAAACAAGAAGTGTGGGACAGTTCCCTCTGTGCCCCAGGAGCAGAGAGGAAAAGGGTGAATACCATGAGCAAGAAGCAATATAGAAAATTCAAGACCATAGATTCTTATTATGGGGCCAGGGGAGGTCAATTCAGAGGAGGACAGCATTGTCACTATTCCCACATCTGAAATCTCGAAGGGCAATATGAACTGGTCTCAAGCCCAAAATGTCTTCTTGGAAGAGCTCAAGGATTTTAAAAGTCAAATTAGAGAGGTAGAAAAAAAAATTGAACAATTCCTTTAAAAATACAATTGACAAAATGAACAAAAGTACACTGAAGAAAACAACTCCTTCAAAAGTAGAACTGGACAAATAGAAAAGGAGGTACAAAATCTAACTGAAAAAAACAATTCATTAAATATTAGAATTGGGCAAGTGGAAGCATCAAGACATCAGTCAAATAAAATCAAAATAATGAAAAAATAGAAGAAAATGTAAAATACCACATTTGAAAAACAACTGACCCAGAAAATAGATCCAGGAGAGATAATTTAAGAACTATTGGTCCACCTAAAAGCCATGATGAAAAAAAAACAGCCTGGACAGGATTTTCCAAGAATTCATCAAGGAATACTACCCCAAAGTACTAGAACCAGAGCCTAAAATTGTCATTGAAACTACCCACCAATCACCTCCTGAAAGAGATCTCAAATTGAAAATGCTAAGGAACGTTATAGCCAAATTCCAGAATTATCAGTTTAAGGAGAAAATACTGCAAGCAGCCAGAAAGAAACAATTCAAATACTGTGGAACTACCATCAGGATCACACAGGACCTTGCAGCTTCTACATTTTAAAAGATTAAATTTAAAAGTTTTAAAAGTTTAAAAGTTAAAACTTCTAAAAGTTTTAAGTTTTAAAAGATTAACGTTAAAAGATCAGGTGGCTTGGAGTATGATATTCTGCAAGGCAAAAGAGCTTGGATTACAACCAAGGATCAACAACCCAGCAAAACTGAGAATAATCTTTCAGGGGAGGAGATGGATATTCAATGAAATAGGGGACTTCCAGACTTTCCTGATGAAAGGACCAGAGCTCAATTGAAAATTTGATCTTCATATACAAGACTCAAGAGAGGAATAAAAAGGTAAACAAGAAAGAACAATAAACCATATTATTTAGTAAGGGCAAACTGTGTACATCCCTAAATGGGAAGATGATACTTGTAAATCTTGAGAATTGTATCTTTATTACAACTTTTAAAAGGAATATACATAGACAGAGGGTGTGGGTATAAATTAACTGATGTGAAGATAAAAACCATAATTAAGGGGTAAAGGGGGATTGTAATGGAAGAAGAGGTAAGGAGGAGGCACAAAAAGGTAAATTACATCACACAAAAAAAGCAAAAAACATATTACAATAGAGGGAAAGCAGGGAGGGAGATGAGCATTGTTTGAATTTCACTCTCCTTGGATTTGGTTCAAGGAGGGAATAACATATTCAGTTAGATACAGAAATCTAACTTGCCCTGCAGGCAATGGAAGGAGAAAGGGGAAAGAAAGAGGAAGGGTAGTTAGAAGGGAGGGAAGAAGTAGTAAGAGAAAAGGGAAAGAAAAGGAAGAGGGCTGATAGAAAAGAGAGAAGATTGAGGGAGGCAGTGGTCAAAAGCAAAACTCTCTTGAGGAGACAAACTGAGAAGGGAGAAATAAGAGCATATACAAGGAGGAAAATAGGAGGGAAAGGAAGACACAGATAGTAATCATAACTGTGAATGTGAATGGGATGAACTCTCCCATAAAACAGAAGCAGATAACAGAATGGATTAAAATCCATAATCCTACAATATGTTGTTTACAAGAAACACATTTGAAACAGGAGTACACACAGGCTAAAGATAAAAGGCTGGAGTAGAAAACATTATACTTCAGCTGAAGTAAAAAAAAAAAGACAGGTCTAGCAATCCTAATCTCAGACAATGAAAAAGCAAAAATACATCTAATAAAAGAAATAAGGAAGGAAACTATATCCTGCTAAAAGGCACCATAGACAATGAAGTAATGTCATTACTAAACATATATACTCCAAGTGGTATAGCATCCAGATTCTTGGAGGAGAAGTTAATGAAATTTAAGGAAGAAATAGATAGCAAAACTATTCTAGTGGGGGACCTCAACCTCCCCCTCTCTGAACTAGATAAATCTAACCACAAAATAAACAAGAAAGAAATTGAGGAGGTGAATAGAATTTTACAAAAGTTGGATATGGTTGACCTCTGGGAAAAATTGAATGAGGATAGAAAGGAATATACCTTTTTTTCAGCTGTACATGATACCTACTCAAAAATTGAGAATGTACTAGAGCATGAAAACCCCACTATCCAATGCAGAATACAAGAAATATTAAATATATCCTTTTCAGATCATGATGCAATAAAAATTATATGTAATAAAAGGCCACGGTAACATAGACTAAAAATTAATTGGAAATTAAATAATTCAATCTTAAAGAATGAGTGGGTCAAACAACAAATCATAGAAACAATCAATAACTTCATCTGAAAGAATGACAACAATGAGGCAGCATACCTAAACATATGGAATGCAGCAAAAGTAGTTCTTAGGGGAAGTTTTATATCTCTGAATGTTTACATGAATAAAGTAGAGAGAAAGGAGATCAATAATTTGGACATGCAACTAAAAAGCTAGAAAAAGAACAAATTAAAAATTCCCAATTAAATACCAAAATAGAAATATTGAAAACCAAAGGTGAGATTAATAAAATTGACATTATTAAAACTATTGAACCAATAAATAAAACTAAGAGCTGGCTTTATAAAAAATAAACAAACTTTTGGTTAATTTGATTTTAAAAAAGAAAGAAGAAAACCAAATTAAAAGTATCAAAAATGAAAAAGATGAACTCACCACCAATGAAGAGGAAATTAAAACAATAATTAGGAACTATTTTGCCCAACAGTATGCCAATAAACGTGGCAATCTTAGCGCAATGGATGAATATTTACAAAAATATAAATTGCCCAGATTAGCAGAAGAGGAAGTAAAATACTTAAATAATCCCACATCAGGAAAATAAATTGGCCAAGCTATCAATGAACTCCCTAGGAAAAAAATCTCCAGGGCCACATAGATTTACAAGTAAATCCAATCAAACATTTAAAGAACAATTAATTCCCATACTTTATAGACAATTTGGGAAAACAGGCAAAGGAGTCCTATCAAATTCTTTTTATGATAGAAATACAGATACTGATACCTAAACTGGGAAGAGTCAAAACAGAGAAAGAAATTTAAAGACCAATTTCCCTAATGAATATAGATGCAAAAATTTTAAATAAAATATTAGCAAAGAGATTGCAGCAACCTATCATGAGTATAATATACTATGATCAGGTAGGATTTATACCAGGAATGCAGGACTGCTTCAATATTAGGAAAACTAGCTTCATAATTAATCATATCAACAACAAAACTAACAGAAACTATAAGATTATCTCAATAGATGTAGAAAAAGCTTTTGACAAAATACAACACCCATTCCTATTAAAAACACTAGAAAGCATAGGAATAAATGGAGCCTTCCTTAAAATAGTAAGTAGAATCTACCAAAATCCAGAAAAGCCAGAAGCATTTCCAATAAGACTGGAGGTGAACAAAGATGACCATTATTGCTACTGTTATTCAATACAGTACTAGGAATGTTAGCTTTAGCAATAAGAGAAGAAAAAAAAGTTGAAGAAATTAGAATAGGCAAAGAAGAAACTAAGCTATCGCTCTTTACGTTAATATGATGATATACTAAGCAAATCAATTTATAAAAGTATTTGAAATAATAAACAACTTTAGCAAAGTTGCAGAATATAAAATAAACTCATATAAATCATTGGCATTTTTGTATATTACGAACAAAGCTCCAAAGCAAGAGATAGAGAAATTCCATTTAAAGTTACTATAGACATTATAAAATATTTGGGAGCTTACCTGCCAAAACAAACCCGGGAACTATATGAACACAATTACAAAACACTTTTCACACAAATAAATTCAGATCTAAATAACTGGAAAAACATCAGTTGCTCTTGTTTAGGCTGAGCTAATATAACAAAAATGACAATTCTACCTAAATTCATTTACTTATTCGGTGCCATACCAATCAAACTGCTAAAAAATTACTTTATAGACTTAGAAAAAACAATAACAAAATTCATCTGGAAGAACAAAAGGTTCAGAATATCAAGAGAATTAATGAAAAGAAATGCTAGGAAATGTGGCCTAGTCATCCCAGATCTTAAATTGTATTATAAAGCAGCAATCATCAAAACTACTTGGCACTGGCTAAGAAATAGAGTGGTGGATTAGAGGAACAGGTTAGGTTCACAAGACATAGTAGGCCATGATGACAGTAATCTACTGTTTGATAAACCCAAAGGCTCCAGCTTCTGGGATGAGAACTCACTATTTGAGAAAAACTGCTGGGAAAACCAGAAAATTGTGTGCCAGAAATTGTGCATAGACCAACATCTTACACCATATACCAAAATAAAGTCCAAATAGGTACACAATTTAGATATATAGGCTGATTCTATAAGCAAATTAGGAGAGAAGGAATAGCTTACCTGTAAGCTTTACGGAGAATGGAGGAATTTATGGCCAAACAAGAGATAGAAAACATTATGAAATGCAAAATGGATAATTTTGATTACATTAAATTGAAAAGTGTTTTGCACAAACAAAGCCAATGCAGTCAAGATTAGGAGGGGAGCAGAAAATAGGGAAAGAATTTTTTACAACCAGTGTCTCTGATAAAGTCCTCATTTGTAAAATATATTGAAAACGGTGTCAAATTTATAAGAATAGAAGTCATTCCCCAATTAATAAATGGTTAAAGGGTATGAACAGGCAGTTTTCAGAGGAAGAAATTAAAGCTATGTATAGTCATATAAAAATGCTTTAAATCACTATTAATTAGAGAAATGCAAATCAAAACAATTCTTAGGTACCACATCACACCTAGCAGATTAGCTAACATGACAAACAGAAGAATTATAAATGCTGGAGAAGATGGGGGAAAATTGAAATACTAATTCATTGTTGGTGGAGTTGTGAACTGATCCAACCATTCTGTAGAGCCATTTGGTACTATGCCCAAAGGGTTATAAAACTATGTGTACCCTTTGACCCAGCAATACCACTTCTAGGCCTGTGTCCCAAAGAGAGCATAAAAATGGGAAAAGAACCCATATGTACAAAAATATTCATAGCAGGTCTTTTTGTGGTGGCCAAGAACTGAAAATTGAGGAGACACCCATCAATTGGGGAATAGCTGAACAAGTTGTGGTATATGAATGTAATGGAGTACTATTGGGTTATAAGAAATGATGAGCAGGTGGGCTTCAGAAAAAACCTGGAAAGACTTATATGAACTGATGCTGAGTGAAGTGAGCAGAACCAAAAGAATGTTGTACACAGTAACAGTCACATTGTGTGATGACTGATTTTGATAGACTTAACCCTTCTCAGCAATGCAAGAACCTAAAAACAACCCTGAAAGACTGATAATGGAGAATTCTGTCCACACCCAGAGAAAGAAATATGGTGCCAGAATGCTGATCAAAACATACTATTTACCTTTTTGTTTTGTTTTGTTTTATTTTGTTTCTTTTGCATGGTTCCTCTCATTCATTCTAATTCTTCTCTACAACATGACTAATGTGAAAATATGTTTAATAAGAATGTATATGTAAAGCCTATATTGGATTACATGCCATGGTGGGGAAGGAAGAGGGGTGGGACAAGGAAGTGAATGTTGAAAACTAAAAATAAATTAATTTATAAAAAAGGCATAAAATCTGAGATGATTATGCAATGAAATATAGTAATACAGTAGTTGTCATTAGCTAGAAGGAAAGTGAGTATTTTATAATGGAAAGAGTTATTCATTTTCATTGATTGTGTAGGTGACTAGTTAAAAAAAAAAGAAATTATGTCCTTCAGCAAGAGAGCTTGTAAAATTCTCTTACCATTATTCACCATATATTTGTGTGTTTTCACCTTATTCTTGTTTTAAATCAAAATATAGAAATAAAGTTCATGTGAAATGAGATTTAAGACTGTCCAATGTTAAAGCAAATGCTGCCAATTATTGCTCAAAGAAGAAAGTCCAACATCAAAACTGTTTGTAATTATTATGTTAAAAAACTTCTATACTTGTTTCATTTAAAATAATAATTATAGTCAACAAAATGTAGAATATGGGAAGTCTTTCAGATAGTAGTCAGCCTGTGAAAAGCTGTATAGGATTACTTCTTTTAAATTTTACAGAATGTCCTGGATATTTCAAATTATTTTATAATTAGAGTTTTATAATTTAAATTTAATTTTCACAGCTACAAGAAGAATAAATTTTTATATTATAATTATAATTGACCAATGTAAATTTCAATTTGGATCTTTTGGGATGCATAAATGTTTAGGGTAATTATTTTATGCACTAAATTTATATGAAATAATATCATAAATATTACATTAAATTACTCTGGGTATTCAGATTATATTTTGTTGTTGTTGAAAGGTTTTGCAGAACAAAATAAAATGCCAACAACTACTGTTCTGAAGAAGAGTTCATTAATGCATATGCGTTTTTTTGTGCTTTAAACATAAATTTGTGTGTTATCAAAAGCTTTATTGTCATCTATTGAGATATTTTTGTCATTTATATTTCATTTGCTGTTAATATGGTATAACAATAATCTTGTTAGCAGCTACTGTGGCTATGTAAGACCAGCAACAAGAACACACAGAAGGGCTGCCAACATAGGTTCTTTGATCTGCTTTTCTAAGAAAAGTAACTTTATGGGGTTAACAACCTCACTTTAGTTAAACTTAATTCAGGGGGAAAGATCAGCACCTTGAATTTCAGGGAAAAACACAAGCAGAAATTACAAGCATACAGTATAAACAGAGAAAATAACACAAACCAGTCTATCAGTTACCAGAGAAGCACCAATGACTGGGTTATCAAAGCTGGCAGGGGCGGGGGGGGGGGGTACTGTTTCAATGGCTTGCCCAGAGTCTCATCACTTTTTCATTGAGTGTACCCCCCAAAATCAAATGCTGAACTTCCAGTACATATACCTGTTCAGGGCCCTGAGGGCTGGGACCAACTTTGCATTTAGGGTGTGGGAAAGTTAGTTCTTTAATCTAAAGGTAATTCTTCAATAACTACCAGGGTGTTGGAAAGTTAGTCAATCACTAGTACCACACCATATACATTGTTTCCAATTAATGACTCCAGATTACCTTAGTGCTGAGAAAGAGCCAGACTCATTAAAGGCACTTGATGGCCTTAGCACCCCAAAAGAGAAGAGAAGCAAAAAATCCTGCCCTGATTACCATTACATATGGTCCATTATGTTTATAGTTTTTCCTAATATTGAAAAAACTTAACATTCTTAATATAAGTCCAATCTAGCCATAGCATACAATCTTTTTTTTAAATATGTATTCTTATATTATCTTGGCTAACATTTTGCTTAATATTTTTCATCAATACTCTTTAGAGATATTAGTCTACAGTTTTCAGTAAAGATGCTGGCAAATATAAATGCTGAGAGAGATGGGAATGGAAGTGAAGTTGAAAACTTGAGAGGCATGGAGACTCTTTGGAATGGCTTCTAAAGAGAACCTATAAAGCAATCAATTAGAGATTAAATAAATGATTGCCAGGCATAGATGAATGAACTATTTGTACATTTGTACATTGAATCATTTATTTGTACATTGTAATAATACTAATCACTGAGGATAAATAATTTTATAAGAATGCCTTTTTTATATTATAGCCACTTTCTTAAAAACTGTTAACTATATGTAAATATATGTGTGTGTGTGTGTGTGTGTGTGTGTACACATATATAAACAACATCTTATAATACACTAGGAATTGCAATTGGAAGGGATACAGTAATAAATATTAATGTCAAATACAGAATATTTTAAGTGAATAGCTAATCACTTCCTAATTGTTTTTTTTTTTAAATCAGAACTTTAAATTACAAAATTTGCTTTAAACAAGTTTGACCTTTACTACTTTAAAAATTCAGTTGGTGGATGATATCAGAGAAAGGAAGTTTATAGTGCAGTTCTCCAAACATTTCCTGTCAAATACCTTTAAAATAATGCTTAAAATCAAATTCTGAAGTGGCAGAGTCAAAAAAAAGTCTCAGTGAGATATTTTTTTTCCAACCCAAGACAATTTAAAAGATTGGAAGAAGAGATTCATGTCACCATGGTGGTGGTTCACCTGCAGCTTATATGGCAGAAACACCAGCTATGAGGTTTGGAAACAGCAGCTACAAAAGCAGCAGCAGTTTCTCAAGCTCTCATCCAAGAGAAAGTAAAAGGAATTGGCAAACTAATCAGAAAGGGATTACAAGAGAACCTAGCACTGAGAACAGGACCAGGAGTGCTTTAGTAAATGGGTCACATACCCAGGGTGCAGAGGGGAGTTTGTGGTCAAAAGAGAGGAGGGGCCCTGAGGAGAACTAGAAGTTTCAGCTACAATGGTCAGGAGCCACTCCTGAGTAAGGACCTGAACACAGATCAGGAGAGCACTGACCACACATCTTCCAGGATCATACCACCTTGGAGGCACAAAAAACTTCCAGATCTCCAGAACTAGATATGAAAACAGGGTGCCAAAAAGTTTGATGCTCAAAACAATGACCCACTTTCCACCCAAGTAAGGAGAGTCAAACTTCAATACTAAATTCAAAGACAAGGAATGGACTGAAAAAATGAACAAACAATAAAAAGAAGGAGATCATAAAAATCTATCATGGTCATAGTGAAGATCATGACACAAACTAGGAAGAAGATAACCACATCAAGACAGCTATAAGCAAAGCCTCAAAATGAAAAATGCAAATTGGACAAAAACATTTTTTAAAATAAAATAAAAATAGTAGAGGGAAATTGAGGAAAGAAATTAGAGCAATGCCATAAAATTATGAAATGGCAAGTAACACCTTAATAAAGAGGCAAAAAAATTCAGATCCTGAAAAAAGATCCCAAAATGAAAACTCCCAGGAATAGTATAGTCAAATTTCAGAGCTCTTGGGTCAAAGAAAAATATTAGAAGCAGCCAGAAAGGAACATTCAAATACTATGGAGCTATGATCAGGATCAAGCAAGATTTAGCAGCTACCACCTTAAAGGAACAGAGACCTTGGGATATGATGTTCCAGAATACAAAGGAACTAGAATTTCAGTCAAGCAAAATTGAGCATATTTAATGAAATAGAGAATTTTCAAGGATTCTTCATGAAGAGATAAGAAATGAATAGAAAATTTGACATTCAAATCCAAGACTCGAGAGAAGCATAAAAAGGTAAACATGAAAGAGAAATCATAAGAGACACAAGGAAGTTAAACAATTTATATACCTGTGTGGAAAGATGACATGGAATTCCTAGGACTTTTATCATTGTTAGGTGAGTTAAAAGGAATCTGCATAGACAGAGGGCACAGCTATGAGTCATTTACATTGGGATAATCTGAAAAATAACTGGAGGGATGAGAGAGAGATGCACTGGGAGTAGGGGGAAGGGAGAGGAAGAATGGGGAAAAATTATCTCACATAAAAGATGCACAAATGGAAGAGTTTTAACAGTGGAAGAGAAAATGGTATGGGGCAGGCAATATTTCAACCTCACTCTCATTTGAATTGGTTCAAATAAAGAAAAATATAAGAGGGAGGCAGTGGTCAAAAGCAAGAAACAGACCTTTGAAGAAGGACAGGTTAAAAAGAAAGAGAAGGATAATCACAAGAAAACAGGACAAAAGGAAATATACAATTAGTCCTCATAACTGGGAATGTGAATGAAAGCTTGTCCATAAAATGAAAGAAAATAGCAAAATGGGTTAGAAACACAAAACACAACTGAAACAGAAACATGCAGAATTAAAATAAAAGGTTGGGGCAGAATCTATTATGCTTCAGATGAAGTAAAAAAGTCAAAAGTAGCAATCATGATCTCAGACAAAGCAAAAGCAAAAAATGGACCTAATTAAAAATGATAAGCAGGGGAACTGGTTAAAAGGTACTGTATACAATGAAGCAATATCAATATTAAGCTTATATACACCAAATGGTATAGCATCAAAATTATTTTTAAAAAATCTTAAATGAATTATAGGAAGAAATAGAAAGTAAAACAGTACTAGTGGAGGACCTCAAATTTCCCCTCTTGGAACTAGATAAATCCAGGCATAAAATAAGAAAGAAGTTAAGGAAATGAATAAAACTTTAGAAAAGGTAGATATGATTGACCTCTGGAAAAAAAATGAATAGGAATACTAAGGAGAATACCTTTATCCTTTGTTGTATATAGAATCTTCAAAAAAAATTACCATAGATTAGGGGATAAAAAGCTCACAAACAATATATAAATGCAGAAATATTACATTCTCCCTTTTCTGGTCATAATGCAATAAAAATACATCCAATAAAGGGCCATGAAAACTTAGATTAAAAATTAATTGGAAAGTCAATAATCTAATCTTGATCTTGGCAGCAGGTCTCTAGCCGAGGGTCCTTCTGCACCACAGGCAGGAAGATGATGGCTGCAAAGGAGATGAAAAAGTCACTGGAGTCCATCAACTCAAGGCTCCAGCTGGTCATGAAAAGTGGCAAATACATGCTAGGCTATAAAACAGACCCTGAAAATGATCCAAAAAGGCAAAGTCAAATTGGTCATCTTAGCCAACAACTTCCCAGCCTTGAGGAAATCAGAGATTGAATATTACACTATGTTGGCCAAAACTGGCATACATCACTACAGTGGCAATAATGTTGAATTGGGTACAGCATGTGGGAAGTACTACAGAGTATGTACACTGGCTGTCATTGATCCATTGAGTCTGATATCATTAGAAGTGTGCTAGAACAGACCAGTGAAAAGTGAACTGTACGATAGTATACTTCAATAAACGGGCCAAAACTTACCTAACAATAAATAAATAAATAAATAATTTGATCCTAAAGAATTAGTGGGTCAAGGAACAAGTCATAGAAGCAATGAATAATTTCAATAAAAATAATGACAACAATGAGAGAAAATATCAAAATCTGTCTTATTCAGGCAAAGTAATATCTAGGGGAAATGCTATATCTCTAAACAAGTACATTAATAAAAGAAAGAAAGAGCAGATCAGTGAATTGCACATTCAAGTAAAAAAAAACTATAAAAAGAACAAATTATGTTAAACACCAAAATGGACATCCTGAATATCAAAGAAGAAATGTATAAAATTATAAGTAAAAAAGTTAACTAATAAATCAAACTAGGAGTCAATTTCATGAAAAATACAATAAAATTGAAAAAAAAACCCATTGGTTAATTTGATTTTTTTTTTAAAAAAGAAGGAAATCAAATTACTAGAACCCCAAAAAATGTCGAATACAACATCAATGAAGATGAAATCAAAGCAATTATTAGGGCAATTTTGCCCAATTATAGGCCTGCAAAACTGACAATCCAAGTGAAATGGATGAATATAAAAGTATAAATTGCCCAAATTAACAAAAGACAAAATATCATATTTAAGTAATATTTTCTTAGGAAAAAAATGGAGCAAACCATTAATGAGATTGCTAAGAAAAAGTCCTAAGCAACAGATGGGTTTAGGAATGAAATATATAAAATATTTAAGGAACAATTTATTTTAATATTATTTAAACTGTTTTAAAAAAATAAGTAAAGAAGAAGTGGGTAGCTAGATGGTGCAGTAAAAAGAGGTCTGGGCCTAGAGTCAGGAAGAACTGAGTTCAAATCTGACACTAATTAGCTTTGTCACTTTGGGAAAGTCACTTACCCCTGTTTGCCTCAGTTTCCTCATATGTAAAGTGAGCTGGAAAAGGAAATGGCATACCATTCTTTGCCAAGAATCTTTGCCAAGAAAACCCACAAAAGATTAATGAAAAGACAGACACAACTGAAATAACTGAACAAAAAAAAGTTCTACCAAATTCCTTTTATGATATAAATACAGTTTTCATACCAAAACCTGGAATAGTAAAAACAGAGAAGGAAAACAACAAGACAACTTCCTAATGAATATTGATGAAAAAAGTTAAATAAAGTACTAGCAAGGGATTACAGCAACATGTCAAAATGATCATACACTGTGATCAGGTAGAATTTATGCCAGGAATGAAGGACAAGTCAAATATTAGGAAAACTATAAGCAAAATTTACCATGTCAATAACAAAAGCAAGAAAAATCACATGATTATCTCAATAGATGCAGAATAACCTTTTGACAAAATATGATAACCATTCTTATTAAAAACCTAAGAATGAAATCAGCTATTTCTTACAATAATAAGGAGTACCTATCTAAAACCATTATTAAGCATCATCTCTAAACACAGGTAAGCTAGAAGACTTCCCAAAAAGATTGTAAGTGAAGCAAGAATGTCCATTTTCACCAATATTATTCAATATTGTATTAGAAATGTTATCTATAGCAATAAGACAAGAAAAATAAGTAGAAGGAATAAAAACAGGCAACCAGGAAACAAAACTATCATACTTTATTTGTCATATCTATGGATAGATAAAGAGGATCATGGGAAGTAAAATGGATAATTTTATTACATAAAATTAAAAAAGACTTTAATCAAACAAAATCAATGCATCAAGAATTAGAAGGAAAATGGGAAACTAGGAAAGAATTTTTATAGCAAGTTCTCTGATGAAGTCCTCATTTCCCAAATACATAGGCAACTTAGCCAAATTTATAAAAATAAGGATCATCCCCAAACTGATAAATGATTAAAGGATATGAAGGGCAGTTTTCAAAAGAAGAAAGAAAAACTTTTAATACTCACATGAAAAAATGCTCTAAATCACTACTGATTAAAGAAATGCAAATTAAAACAACTCTGAGTTACAACCCTCACACTTATCAAATTGGCTAATAGGACAGAAAGGGAAAATGATAAATGCTGGAAGTGATATGGGAGAAAAAAAAATAAGTACCCTAATGAACTCTTACTGGAGTTGTGAACTGGTCTAACTCTTCTGGGGAACAATTTGTAACTACTTTCAAAGGGCTATAAAACTGTGTATTCCTTGGCCCAGCAATACCACTGCTAGGTCTGTATCCCAAAAAGATCAAAGTAAAAGGGGGAAAATGTTTCTAACAGCTCTTTCCAAAGAATTGGAAGGAGAAGGAATGTCCACCAATTAGGGAATGGCTGGATAGGTTTTGGTGTATGATTGTGATGGGATGCTATTGTGCTGCTGCTGCTGTTGTACGGTCTTCTTTCTCAAACAGGACCAATGACATCAAGAGAGTGATGCCTGGGCTTGCAAGTGAATTGGATATAAGTGAGGCAGAGCTGTGCAAAGTCATTGGCTTCACTATCTCCTCTAGAGTCAGCTAAGTCCAGTAGTAAGACATAGTTCAAAATGACTGCTGATGCCCAAGGATGCAGTGGGACACCTTGGATTTTTAAACTAAGCCCAGGTCTCAGTTTGTCTGAGGCAACACCCATTTAGTAATTGAAGCCTAGGTAAGAATTGAGGCAAAAGATGGCCTATTTTGTCTTCACAAAAGAAACAGTCTGGGAGAAGACTCAGAGTTTCTGAGCAGACAAGAAATAATTGCTATTTACACTCACTCTGAGCCATGAAAACCCAAACAATGAGCAAGTCAGGCTTGGGCTGGGACCTATTATTGACCAATCAGTGAGAAGCAGAACAATCTGTGTTTAAAGGCATGGTCAAGTGGTTCCGTCTGAATCTCAATGGACTTGATCAAGCCTGGTTTTCCAGAGCTATATTTCAAGAAATCATAAATGAAAACTACATGAGACAAAAGAATTAATTGTCCCAGTTTTTTCTAAAAAAAAAAAAAAGATAGAGTAAATAAGTAGGAAGAAAAAAAATCTAGCCTCCAAAACTCAGGATACCTTGCACACCAAATACAATCAAAATTTATATTCCTTTGGACAGAGCACCCATATGTAAGGGTATGACTCCAACATGGACAGAGGGAAAAGATAGGAAAAGGAAGAAAAGGAGGAGGAAATAGCAGCATTGTCCAACTGGAACTGGCCAGTTGGGTCCCAGACAACTGGAGGAGGGAGCTACTATTACTCACAGATTGTTGTTTGTCCTTCCTTCTCAAACAGGACCAATGACATCAGAAGAGTAATGTCTTGACTTGCAAGTGAACTGGATTTAAGTGAGGCAGAACTGTGCAACATCATCAGCCTCACTCTCTCCTCCAGAGTCATTGGAGTTCAGCGGCAAGACATAGGTCAGGATGACTGGCAACGGCTCCCACTATTTTGCTATATGAAATAATGAGGAGAACAGTTTAAAGAAAAACCTGGGAAGACTTATATGAACTGACAGAAATTGAAGTTAGCAGATCCAGGAGAATCTCATACATGCAATATCAATACAATAATTATCAACTGTGAAAGACTTAGCTACTCTAGCTACTCAAGACAATTCCAAAAAACCCATGATGAAAAATGTTTGTCACCTCCAGAGAAAGAACTGATGAACTCAGTGGAGACTAAGGCATATTTTTTTCACTTTCTTTAATTTTCTTGCTTTTTTTGGTACCTTGGCAAATACAAAAAATATGTTTTGCAGGACTTCACATGTATAATTGATACCATTTTTGCTTGCCTTGTCAATGGGCGATGGTAGAGGAGAGGAGAAAATTGGAACTCAAAAAAATATCTTTAACTGACTGTTAAAAATAAATAAATAGCTTTTGTTCTCTCTCTCGCTTTGGCCTCTTCCAGTCGGTGGAGTACCTGTTAGCACAGACTGTGGTGTAAAAATGGACAAGTCTAAGAAACGTACCACCCACGACCAATCACGAAAATGATATAGAAATGGCATCAAGAAACCTAGGTCACAGAGATACAAAAGGGGCTGACCCCAAGTTTTTGAGAAACATGTGCTTTGCCAAGAAACATAACAAGAAGGCACTGAAGAAGATGCAGGCCAACAACGCCAAAGCCACTAAGGTCTGAGCACCAAGGCTTCCAAGGCCAAGCTCCTCAGACCCAAGATCCCCAAGGCCAGTGCCCAGCATGCTGGCCACAAGAAGGCCACCAAGCATCCAGGTCCTAGAATCGGCATCAAACATTCGGGTCCCAGCATCACGAAGCCTGACTCTAAGGTTGCCAGAACCACTGATCCCAAGGCTGCCAAGCCCACTGACCCCAAGGCCTCCAAGGTTGCTGCCAAGGTTGCCAAATCTGGCCCCAAGGCCACCAAATCTGACGCTAAGGCCTCCAAGTCTGATTCCAAGGCTGCCAAGTCTGGTCCCAAGGCAACCAAGTCCAATTCTAAGGCCACAAAGCCCAGTGATTTCAAGGCTGCTAAGCCTACTTACCCCAAGCCTGTTGAGGCCAAACCCAAAGATGCTGGAGCTAAAGCTGCTAGTCCCAAGCCTTCAAAATAGATGCTACCAGACAGAAGGACTTGTTTAAATCCTAAACCACCATTTTTCCCAGCCACGGTATGATTATTCAGTGTTTTGTACAAATAAAGGAAATGGTGAGTCATAAGAATAAATAAATAAATAAAAAGTTATGTATTAAAAATAGGTGTGATAAATAGACTGACAACACCAGTCTGTTTTGTTTTCATGCACTGATACAATATTAATGATCTAGACAGATATTTAAATCAGTGGTAGTTGACGATTTTTGGAGAACAGGAGAAAGAATCAAGTCTATGAGAAGGAAGAGCATATGGCAGTATTAAATGGAGTTTATCCAAGGAAAATTTTTGGCCTTGAACTGAATTTTTAGAGGCTTCACTTTTTTCCTAATGGTAAAACTTACCTAAACAATAACACTAAAAGATCAGAAATATTTACTAAAATTAATTAAATTATTTACAACTAAAAGAAATCCTAAATGTCTCTAATGAGAATAACTAGCATTTATAAAGTGCTTAAGGTTTGCAAAGCCATTTACACATGCTATTTCCTTTCATCTCCACATCAGCCCTATGAAATAGGTGCTCTTATTATCCCCATTTTACCAATGAAAAATTGAATCTTAAGAAAGCCAAGAGATTTTTCCCTGGGTATACAGCTAATGAGTGTCTGAGGCAGGATTTGAACTCAGGTCTTCCAGACTCCAAGTCAAATATTCTATGTACTGTACCACTTAGATGGTAGGCATCATTCTAACCCTCTAAAAACTTAGAGAAGGTGCTGCCCTACATATGGTATACGGTTTCATTATCTGGAAGTTACTGATACCAGTGAAATCACAGATTTAGTCCCTGAGTCAATCCAGGCCCCCTACTATACTATACCACTAAACTACTTTGAGGCTCAGGTCATTGTGAACATATTTTTTGCTCCTAAAAGTCCTCTTCTTCCAGTGGCTAATTTAATTGAAGATGGAGGGGAAGTGAAAGAACATCAGAATTTAAAAAGAAAATCCCTTTGTGTTTAGTAGCTGGCCCCTTATTCAGCTGATTGCTTACTCTTTCCTTTCATACACTGTTGAAGTGTTTCCCTCATTCTCGACCACGCTTTTCCATAGAGAGTTTAAAAAATGGACTTTTTAAGTTACTCCTGGCAAAATGAAAGGACCCTGAATGAGTGGAGTTGAGACAGTCTATCATGGCCCCAATGCTGCTTTTCTCTCTGTCGTCCTTACCACAGCCATACAGATTGAAAAGAAAGCAATTAAGGGATGCACAATAGAGGCCAAGGTGTTTACAAAATGGAGAGGCAGTTCAGTGTCAGAACCAAGTAAGCCTCAGCATCCACTTGAAGAACAGGGCTGTGAGTGCTAAAAAAAACTTACATATACACAAACATGCATACATACAATCTCCCAAGTCAAAGGAAAAATATGATTATATACAAGAAGATGAAACTTTATCTCCTTTTGGAATGGTAATGAATATTTATTAGGCCGATTTGAAGTCCTAAAAGGTTTCTTTAATCAAGGTAAGAGGCAATTTTCATCAGATGGTCTTAGAAGCCTAAGAAGCAAAGAAAAGAGTGATGCTCGGGTTAGTATGAAATTATAATAAGCCCAGTCCTAATGTGAAGGACAGGAAAAAAATGGATCTTCTGGAGCAGCACATATTAGCTCCCAGGATATGTATTTATGCTTTGTCTTGTCTCATTTGGTTATACAGACGTTTGAGTATGAGAGGCTTCAGTGGACAATCCATTAAACATTTACTAAGTACCTATTATGTACAAGACATTCTGTTAGCTGCTAAAGAAACAAAGATGAAAAATTACATAACCCTTGTCTTCAGAGGATAAACAATCTAATGGTGAGTGGAAGGATAAGATTTATATAAAAGGTGTAATACAAGTATAGCACCTTACTGAAACTACCAAAAGTAGTTGCACTTGTAGGTTTGTAGTTTGGGAGGGGCTGGTACCTTGGATTCTAGTGTATCCTAGAGGTCTGAGCTCCAAATATCATAGTTCATGAACCTTTATTAATGGACTTCCCATTAATAGTCTGAAGACAGTTATTTCTTAGCAAATTATTTTAATGAGATGGCATATTAGTTATAAAACATTTCCTTCACATACCTATTTTACTATTGTGTTCTTTCCCACAAACACACACAGAGTCCACGGGAAGAGTTAGACCAAATTTCAAGCATAATGGTAGTGAGTCATACATTTAGGAAACATGTTTCCTGATACTCCCAAGACCCATATTCCTCTCTCTACAGTGAAATCTTACCAAAACTCTACCCCAGGGACTAGCATCTCTGTCTACTGGGAAGATTGCTCAGCTGAGTTGCGAGAGTATGATCTTCAAGGCATATCAGCTTTTAAGAGGTAATAGCTGGTTATCTTCTCTTCTCCCAAGGGTCATGTTCTCCAGTTTCTCCCAGCCTCAACTGACAGTCTCTCCGGATTCATATCTGCTAGGGTATATGTCTGTCCTCTCTCAATTGTCCTCAAACTCTCTGGAATTGATTCTCTTACTACTGGATGGGCTGTCTCCTTATGGGCAAGTAGCTTTGCCATTACATGCCATGGTTTACAGTGGAACAAAGAGAGGGAAATGCCTTTCTCTCTCCAAAAGATGCTGCTTTTTTTTTTGGGGGGGGGGCATGGGTTCTTTCTCCACTACAGTCTCCTGTACAGGACTGACTTGGAATTGACTCTTGAACCATCTTTTAAGAATGGTTGGAAACATGGCCATCTTTCATCAGCCAAAGGGATTGTCACAAATCAAACAGAAGTTTAATTTTAAGTATGGAAATCAGGTTTGCAAACCAAAGTGCCCCTGAGGAGGGTTTGTGGCTTGTGGCAAGGGTAGGGCTTTTATACATGACCACAAAAAGGTGGGACCCAAGACAGTCTTGGGTAAACAGTTCCCAGGGTTGGCATTTCTTGGGATAATAGAGGCATTCTTGAGTCCTGTGGGAACAGACCCCAAAGTTATTAGAATCATTGAGCTTTGTGATTGTCTGAAGTCTGAAGAATGGTTAAGCCTTGTTCAGTGTGGCACAGAACCAGTTAGCATGGTGGGAACAGGAGTGCAGTACCTGTTTCAGTTCACTTAACAGTCACAAGCATGGGGATTGTTCAGAGTGTCAGAAGATTTGATTGATAACTTTCTACTGCAGCGTATCAACTGCAGCTCCATCTTTCAGGTCAGGATCTCCTGGGAAGTGGGTGAGCTCCAACAAATTTAAATAGTTATTGATTAATGTGGAAATCATAAGTCCCTCAGTGAACATCTGGTGCTGGACAAAGCAATACATTTTGCCAGAGGGTGAGATCATCCAGAAGGTGAGCTCAAAAGATCATTGTTATGCTAAGCTCAGGGTACAGTCTACTTTCTGGACCTCAGCTCTGGAAAACAGAGTGTCTCCAAATATCTTGACACAACTGAGCTGGGAATGGCAGAAAGAAATCAAGTGCCCTTGCCCTTGTGAAAGATCTAATGAAATAATGGAATGGAGTGTTTGCAGTAAAACTATTGTAAGGAAATTCATGGAGGAAAATAGTTTCATTTGGGAGTGGTTCAGAAAAGGATGGTCAGAAGCAGAGAGTAACTGAGTTTAGCCTTGATGGAAAAGAAGCCAACCAGCATGTGGAGATGTGAATGGAATGTATCCTGAGTTGTATATGTATATACGAGTGAGCACAGAGTGAAGTCAAGGAATAACTAGTTCTCCAAAAAGAGATAAATTAAGAGGAAAGGCAATGGTTAAGATTGTAGATTCGAAGCTAGAAGCTTAGAAGCTATCCTAGTGTAATTGCTTCATTTTACATATGAGGATGGTGAAGTGAATTTGTCCAAAGTCATATAGGGACTTTGTGGATTTTTCTGAAGAAGAGCAGGGATTTAAATCCGGGATCTCTGACTTTAAATAGAATACTCTTTCCATTATAACACACTATTAGTCAGATTGCGAAGGTGCTAAAATGCCAAGCAATTTGTATTTTATCCTATGGACCTAGTAATAGCCTCCAAAGTCAGTCTTCCCACCTCTAATTTCTGCCCACTCCAGCTGATGGCAAGGCAGCTGGCAGCTTAGTGAAGAGAGCACTGAGCCTGAGTTCAAATCAGACCTCAGTAACTTACTATCTCAGCAAGTCACTTACTTTCTGTGTGACTCGATGTCCTCAGCTGTAGAGTGAGCAATAACACCACCTAAACAAAAGGTTGTTGTGAGAATTAAATCAGATAATATCTGTAAAAAGCACTTAGCACAGTACCTAGTGTAATAGGTGCTATATAAATGCTTTTCCTGTTCTATCTTCCATTCCTACACATGATTCTTACAGCTGTTAAAAATATTCTTAGAACATGGGTCTAACTACATCGTTCCTCTGACCAGTGAATTCTAGCAGCTCACAATTACCTCTAAGAACAAATGCAAACTCCTCTGTTTGATGTTTAGTGACTTCGCAATCTGTATTATCACAGCCTATAACTTACCTTTCATGGAATTTTTTTATGAATTTCTCTTCCTCATATGCTTTTCAGTCAAATAAAACTGGTTTCTTTACTATTCTATACACAATTTCATTTCTCTCCTCTGCACATTTGCACAGTGTCTATAGCTAAGAGAATTGAGCAAAAGCAAAAGTTATATTGTAAATCTTACTTCATTTGTAGGAATTTTATCCCATTTTCTATGCCCCATTCATTTAATAGAAGACATCACTGAGGAGAAATGAAAGTACTTAGACTTCCAAGTAGAACCACAACTAAAATTTTGGTTCTTGGGGCAAGCTTCACAAAATCTATTCATGCCAAGCAGCACAAAATACACCTCTGAATCAATTGAAATCAATCATTGGAAAGACCTCTCCTTCTACTCTGCAACCCCAAACCAGTTCTGCAATCTGGCCATAAGCTGCAATCTTTCTATCCTTCAGTTCTTTCCTAGGCTATCACTCTAACACCAGCTACATTGCCCTCCCTTCGTCATTCTTACCACTTAGTGAACCAGCTTAATCCTAAACTGTCTTCTTCTCGTCTTATTCCCTGATTGCTGTTCTAGTCCTGCCAAGCCTCAGCCTTCTGATTACTTTCATCATCTATTGCTTTCACTGCTATTTATATTCTGCTGAATGAAGTTGGAAAAAATCATGAAAACGTGCTGAGTCCACTACAAATTTGGGTTACACAATCTCAACCGGGCCCTTAATAGGGCAGGGCAATCCTTTTACAACTCACCAAATGATCCATTATCCTGCTTACCACAGCAACTTTCCCAACCCTTTTTAATCTGTCCCCAAACTTTCCAAAGAATTCCTCTTCCTCCACCTTCTCACCTCACAATCTTGCCTCATATTTAACAGGAAAAAAAATTAAAACTATTCACTCATAATTCCTTCCTCATCATTTCACATCAGTCAGATGTGAATCTTTGGAATTTTTTACTTGTAATTTGTTTATAATGTGTTTGTAATTTTATTTGTAATTTGTTTATTTGTATTTGTATTAATTTGTAACTTTGTATTTGTATTTATTGGTGATTTTATTTGTAAATTTTAGCTAATATGTTTTACTGTTGACATCTATAATAAATATTTGCTCTGCAATACATATTTATCAATCTATCTTTTAATTTTTATTTTAAGTACATTATTTTTGTGCCAAATTTATAACATTCAATCAAATTATGTGGTCTCTACTATTGCTTTATTTCTGAAATAGCCAAAAAAAATCTCATCTCTCCTTCATAATTAAAAGAAGCACATTACTATGTTTTCTTCCATCTTTTAATGGTTATTATTGTTATTGTTGTTATTATAAAATATATCATCCAACTGGAATTTATTTAAATGTATTGTATAAGTTATAGGTATGAATCATGTTTTCATATATTTCCTAATTTCCCCTAATATAATTATTAAGTAATAATTGCTTTTCCAAGTGTTTATTTTCTATGGGTTTATCAAATACTCATTTGAGTACATATGTGGTTTAAAGTACATCTGGTATATTAATTTCATTGAATTAATCAATTTCTCTTTATTTTGTCCAGTATGAGATAGTTTTTATGGTGACTGCTTTGAAGTCTGGAAGTATAAAACTATCTTCCTCACTTTTCTTTTCAGTACATGCCTCGATATGCTTTCCTGCTTGTTTTTCTATATAAATTTCATGATGGATTTTTTTTTTACATACTTAAGTTAATTTGGTGGTTATTTTCAATTCTACTCTTAGTCTGACCAATCTGTATTCACTGAACATTCCTTTTGTCATTTAAGAAGTTCCTTTATTTTATTGATTTTATTTTTATAGATGCCCTTAGATAAGCATATGTATTCTTATGTGGCTAATTCCACAATATTACATGGCTTTTGTTATTAATGTGAATGATGTTTCTTTTTTGAATTATTTTATTTTATTTTGCAAATTAATCTTATATTGCAAGCATATTTTATTGTATGCCTGAGTGAACACATGTGTAGCCTATTGGAAAAATATGTTGACTACTAAAAATATGCTATTTTTTTTGGCAGGGCAATTGGGGTTAAGTGACTTGCCCAAGGTCACACAGCTAGTAAATGTGTCATGTCTGAGGCTGGATTTGAACTCAGGTCCTCCTGACTCCAGGGCCGGTTCTCTACTCACTGTGCCACCTAGCTGTCCCTATGCTATGTTTTAAAGACATATTTTCTACTAAATCTTCATCACTAAGAAATGCATTTTGGGTAATTTCCAGCATTAGTAATAATAATAGCCTTTATATAACATTTTGAGATTTGCAAAGTACTTTATTAAATCATTTTATACCCCCAAAAATCCTATTAGATATTTATCGTTGCCATTTTACAGATGAGGAAACTGAGGAAGTGAAGAGAATTAATTGCCAATTTTCACACAGCCAGTAAGTGACTGAGACGAGATTCAAATTCAGTTCCTTCTGACTCTAAGTCCAATCAACGCTCTCTCTATGTGCTGCACCACCTAGCTGCCATTAGTGAGGGATTTTTGCTGATTTCACTACCCTTCTCTTTCTTAAAAACACTCTTCTGAGCAATAGCAAAAATCTACATACTGTCTATCTCCAAGAATATTGGACAAAGTTAACAGATCTATATAGTGAACAAGTCAAACAGCTCTGGTATAATGAACAGGGTGCTTTAATAACTTAAACTAAATATAATCATTTTGAGAGGTTTCAGTTAGATGGCTGAGAGATCATGCTGAAGTCCAACTCCCCTAAGTCATATGAGAAGAAGGGGAATTGTGAAAATCATCTGATGCCAGGTTTAAGAAAAACAAATAAATAAGATGATTAATGGAGGAGACTACAAATAGGTAAAATACAGGAACAAACTCATTTTGCAATCTAACATTTGACAAACTACAAGAGATGTTTTTAATTTAAAAAACTGTTAAATTAGAAAGTGTAAAAAAAAGATTCTGATCATCACCATATACCATATACAATAAGAAATCAAGAAAATGTGAATATATAAGCACTCTAATTTTTTTAAAAGCATATCATAAATAATTTCAGGGGAATAGAAGTAAAAACTTTCCCTACTATGGATGAAGAATAATTTGTAACAAGATATGGAACAAGTACCATAAAAGAGAATTTAGTATACATATTTTACGTGTGTTTGTGCGTGTACATATATACATACATATATACGTATATATGCATCTACATATACTTTTACAGAAGTAAATGATATAGAGAAAGTAGAAAAAACTACATGGATTTGGGGAAAAACATTAAATAAATATATCTGACAAAGATATGAGATCAAAAATATATTGTAAATGAACACAAAATCTATGTGACAGCCATTACCAAACAGAAAAACAGTCAAAATATATGAACAGTTTTCAAAATAAATACAGACTATGAATGGCCACTCACAAAAACTCACTCATAATCATAGAAGTACAAGTTAAAATAATGCTAAGTTTTTACTTCATTCCCAACACCTTAGCAAAAATTAGAAAATCTTTTTTTATTTTACTTTTCAATTTATGTAATGTAACAAGCATTGTCATAACATAGTACAATAAAAAGATGATTGCATATGAAACTGTAAATCTGCTATGTATAACTTGCTATTTCTTTCAAATATACAACAAAATTATCATGTAAGTTTCTTTTTTTCTTCCCTCCCCCTGTCCTGCCCTAGCAATGGCTACCATTAGACACAAATACATATATGTATACATGTGTGTATGTATCCATACACATATATACATATATACCCACATACATACATATGTACATACATATGTAAAATTATTTTATAAATACTTCTATTTATGAGTTCTTCCTCTGGATGCAAATAGCATCTTCATATGTCCTTTATAGTTAATTTTGGCAGTTAAGATTTTCAAAAGATTATGGGAATACAGACAAGCAAATTCATTGTTGGTAGATCTCTGAATTGATTCTTCTACTCTAGAAAACAATTCGAACTCATTTTTTAAAAAGTCACTGATTTGAAAATAACCTTTGACCTAGAAATTCCACTACAAGATCATACCCCAAAGTGACTATAGGTAACAATAAAAGAAACATATTTAAATATATTTGTAATCCTATTATTTATGATAATTAAAAAACTGAAAACAAATGCCAGTTTCATCCAAACAAAATATATTGATTTTTTTTTATTTTGTCAAACACACTGAGGTTGTTCCATCCCTATTTCAGTGCAGAAATGTACTCTGTACCTTCCTGAGAATGGATGCAAAGAGAGCTTGACCATTTTCTCCCCTTCACTGAATGGGAGAATTGATTTCCTGGTACTGCTTATCTATCTAGCCAAAGGCATTGATGAAAAGTCCAGTGAGTCTAATGGAGCTCCTCAAAAGAAATGCAGCAGTATTGGCTTTATATATAAAAAGCAAAGTAGTTCCACTAGTAATAATTATATGCCTAGTATATACAGTTTACTATGCTAGTCACTGGTATACAAAGACAAAGATGTCATTGCCTTAAAGGAGCTTATGTTATAGGGTGAGGGGAAAAAGGAAAAGGTACAAGACATCAGTAGATATTTAAATACAAAATGAAGGGAAATATAAGCATTTTCTGTGTAGATTTTTGTTTTCTAATTCCTCACCAGCTATCTTCTGTTTCCTTTCCCTTTAAGTTGCCTTCATACCTGAAGCTATATCCCCTGTAGAACATCTGGTAGTTGTAACAGTACTGAATAATTTGCTAGAGCATGATAATAAGTCATGGAAGGGATTTTTCTTTCATCCTCCTCTCATCTCTCTCTTTCCCTTCCACAAAATAAATGCACTCCAGAGTGTACCATTATTCTGGCCTCTGTGACTGAGAGAATACAAGCATTCACTGCCAACAATACAACTTTATTCCTTTTGGAATTGAAGTTAAAATTAGAAATCTTTCTTTTTCTTGCATGTTAAATATACCAAATTATCTGGAGTGTGGGGGTGGGGATAAAGGGAAGAAAATGAAAGAATAGAAAACTACTAAGAAGCATTCGTTTATTTTCAATTTCATTTTCCTTAATATTTTTACCCTCATGTAGGACTCTGGAAGGCAGCATACAGATTAGTCAATTAAATCAAGAGATAACACTTTCCATGGATCCTACAATTTAACACAAAGAAATTCAACTTTATTTCATAGCCTCATTACTGAAAGGTGAAGCAGGAAGAGAGGAAAAGAATCATGTCATGCCCATAAAATACAGAGAGTTAGGCTTTGTCTCTTAGAAAGCAAAAAATACATAATTTTGACATTAATGAAGGTAAGTTTGACTATATAGATAATTTACTAGTTCTGCTATTTCTGTCAGCCAGACTGCTTTTTTCAGAAAATAAAAAAAAACAACCCTAGGGTAATTACCACTTACGCTGTACTTTACATTAATTCTGCTCTCAACTGAGCATTGCCATTCTCTTCATCTTTGTTGTTGTCCTCCATGTGAATCCTTGTCATCTCGCTCAGGAGGAGACATTCCAAATGTGGAATCATATCAAAATTAATGTGACAAATGAAATTATACCAAATTTACCTTTAATTGTTTTCAAAGGGAAACTGCTGCTTTCGCCTGGTCGTCCTGTGATTAGCTTTGACAGAGAGACAAGGCCTGTCATTAGTGTAGGTGCTTTATGAAAGTGGGTGAATCCCATCCTTCTCCACAACTATCCCTTTTTCTCCCTCCCCACCCCCCAAAAAAACCTTAGATTTGGACAAAGAACTGAAATTCCAGTGGCTTCTACTATAAAAGGTTTGTGAGGCTCCCTAGAGGTTGATGTAATCTCATTCTAAGGGAAGTGAATCTTCTGGAAGGCTTTCTGATCTTACAAAATCAGAGGTAGAAGGGCAATTTATTTATTTCCTGGAGGGAAGTTTGTCAGTGTATAATGACATGCTACACAGCAGTTCACCAATTCCATCTAGTATGAATGCTACAAAGCCTTCCCTGTGTCCAACATAGATTAATCTAAATGAAAGGCAGTAGAGACAGTGGCGAGATCAGTCGTCAACTCAAAAGAAGTGAAAGAGGGACCAAAGGGAACTCCTTATCCTCAGAAGGCCAGGAATAAAGCTTGAACAGGTGGTAGCCCTGCAAGGAAGTTCCTAGTAGAGAAGAGTACACAAATGGGATGTGAGGAACCAGTATTTCCCAGTGACTCTGTGACGGCTGCTAGATAATTTTCCTGTGCTTTTAAAAGTTTAACATAATTTGGGGGGTGGGTATGGGTAGGGGAAGATGTTTATCAACTCTACACTAAATTTGTGTTTTGAAAAACTCCTGGCTTAGAAGTGAATATTTGTTAAATGTAATTGAATTCTAAAAACCTTTGCCACAGGATGCAATATTTGGAAGCATCTATAGAGCTGGAAAGACTTCCAGTGCAGGCCTTGATCACAACAGAGCATGTGCCAACCTACTGAGGACCAACCTTGCTCAGTTTAGAAGAGCTCATAAGCAAACAAATTGCCACCGGGTGATGAGGTGAGGGTTGAATTTGTTATTGCTTATTTTTGGCCACATCAGCTCAAGAAGACCATCTCGTAAGGTGCATGCCTTATGTCAGCTTCATTTTGTCTTTGAATTCCTAGTAGTTTTGCGTATAAGTCATTAATAAGTACCTGTGCTCCAGTATTGGGTTACGAGATGAAATCATGGATCTTTTGAAGTGCTGAATTTCACTTGAAGTCATTGTGTCTGATTTCTTTGTTCCTTTCACTCCATCCCTTGTCTTATGCTTTTCTATATACATATTTTATCTTCCAAGTAGATAGTAAATTCCTCAAGGACCAGAAAGATTGCATTTTTTTAAGCATCAAGCAGCCCAGAGCCTTCCATATTGTAGGTTATTAATAAACATTTATCGCCTTGAACTGATTCTCTCCAGTTATACAGATTTAGCACAGGGAACTGGAAAAGGAGAAGAGAGCTTTTTGGAGAGGACTTTGAAGGCCAGTCTGTCAATAGGGAGCCACTGAAGATTTTTGAGCAAGGAAGAGATATGGTCAAGTGTATGTTTTAGAAATTTTAATTGTGCAGTGGTGTAGATAGAGGATAGACTGGGAGGTGGGGCATATTGGCAGCAGGATGATGAACTTTGAGGTTATCATAATAGACCGAGTGAAAATGATAAGAGCCCTACCTGACTGGTTTTATTGAAAAGAGGGAACAAATGAGAGCGCTGTTGTAGAAACAGAATTAATAAGACCTATCACTTGAATGGATTTCCTTAAAGGAAATCCTCTGAGGGAGAGCTAGAAGTCAGGAATGATTCTGATGTTTTGAATCTGAGTAACCAGAAGTATGGAGGCAGTGCCAATTAAAAGTAGGGAAATTAGAGAGGGCTGAGTAGTGTTCAAAGTATCGAGGGGGCTGGAGAGGGAGATATAAGAAGCTCAACTTAGACATACTGAGTTTGAGACATTTATAAGATATCTACTTGGTGGATGTCTGGCATGCAGTTAGTAATATAAGACTGACTACAATTAGGGAAAACGTTTGACTAGTATATAGAAATTAAGCAATGGGTTAAAAAGTCATGGGATAGTTTAAGTTATTGTTTTGTTAGGTTTCACCAGTCAGAAAAGTATCAAGCAATCTTAATTATGACAGTTTTGTTACTTCAAAAGCTATTCTAAAGTATATAGCCATGGGACTCCAAAAGAGACAAAACTTTAAGAAGCCATGGAGGGAAAAATCACTACATTGTACCACCCTCCAATAAATACATATACTAGCCATAACCCTTGTCTTCTTGTTTTGTGTGTGTGGGTTTCTGTTGTGAATTTTAAAAGGTTTGAGAAAGATGTAATTTCTGGGTTATTAATCATTTTGTAATAATGTTAGCATATTATTAATAAAAGGGTGGTCGTTGGGCTATCTCTCTTAGACAAAAACCTATCAGGGAACTCACACATCGCTTATATGCTCTTGAAAGAGTCTATGTACCTGAGGATAGTAATCGACTCTTATTGGTTAACAATCAATGAAAGAATGAATATTATAAAGAGAGGTGGACCTACCCTGACATAGGGGGAGGGAATGTAACTTTGATCATGTTATCTACTTCCAAATCATCACCAGCCTTGGGCAATTTAATCAAATAATTTATCCCCACCCAAACCTGAATAGAACATAACAGGCAGGAATTCATCTAGAAAAGAGGGTCTAGGTGTGACAAATATTTGTCAGGTGTCAGTAATGTCCTTCAAAGACTGGGCATTGAACAAGGAAATAGGACTAGGGAAAAAACCCAAATCTCCCCCATAATTGGTTATTAATAATTATTCCTCTCAGTGTGTCAGAGGAAGAAAGGGAACGGGGGGATGGGGGCTTTGCTACATGATTATGCCTTTTATTTTCTCTTCTTAAATGGATGAGATAAATATGTTCCATTCCAACAGAGAGAACATTAGGTCATATAGAGTATGGACAGAGTGTTAGATTTGGAGTTACATAAAACAGTTCGAATCCTACTTCATATACTTTTAGCTTCATAACCCTGAAGAAGTTACTACCGGTCTGCTTCATTTTGCTTATCTATAAAATTGAGGTAATAATAGGACCTACCTCCCAGGGTTGTTGTGAGGATAAAAGAACATTTGTGAAGCATTTTGCAAAACATAAAGAGCTATATAAATACTAATGATTATTATCAATAACATGTAATTTAAATAACCAGCCTATTAAAACCATTCAGTGCTTTTTTTTTGCCCTTCCCAAAATTCCACTTTTAATGGAAAGAAGAAAATAACAACAAAACAAGCTCATATCGAGGATTTGATTAAAAAAGCAACTTCCAAAAGGAATATCTTCACTTCCACAAAGATTCAGTACATATCATACTTCTACCATTGTCTCAAGCTAGCATTTCATTATCCACTATGTCTACTTCCATTCACACACAAACTCCTAGAAAAAGTTGTCTGAAATTTGGTTTCTGACCTCATCACTCAACTGAAAATACTGTCTCTAAAGTAACTAGTGATTTCTTAATGGACAAATCTCATGGCCTTTTTTCTTAATCCATGTTTATTTCTCTGTGTCATTTGCCAGATTTCACCACTCTATCCTAGATAGTCTTTCCTGTTTGGCTTTTTGGAACACAGTTTTATCTTGGCTTGTATTCTGTCAGTCCAACTTCGCAGTTTTTTTTTTTACTAGATTATCATCCATATCCCACCTCCTTCTCTTCTCTAGTCTCCGCCTTTCTCCTCCTTCTTTTCCTTTTTCTCCTCCTTCTCCTTCTTCTTCCTCTCTCTCTGTCTCTCTCTTCCTTTCTCTCTCTCTGTCTCTCTCCCTCTTCCTCTCTCTGTCTCTCTGTCTCTCTCTCTCTCTCTCTCTCTCTCTCTGTCTCTCTCTCTCTCTCTCTCTCTCCTCATTTTCCATAGGTTTAATTGCCATCTCTATGCAGATCACTACCAGATCTATATATCTATATACTTAGTCTCTCTTCCGAGCTACAGATACGTATCACCAGCTGACTTCTGAACATTTTGAGCTAGAAGTTCTGTAGCAATTTCAACCTCAACATGTCTGAAACAGAACTTAGTATATTTTCTCCAGAATCCATTTATCTTAATAATTTCAGCATTTGTATTCAAAGCACTCCCAATCTTTCCAGTCACCCAGATGCTTAACCTTGGAATCATCCTCTCCTCCTCATTATAATTCACTTCCCTTTCCAAACAATTATCAAGTCTTTTTAATTTTACACAATCAATAATTCAACAAGTGTTTATTAAGCAACTACAATGTTCCAGATGCTAGGTCCTTAGGTGTTCAGTGATACCATCTCTTATATCTGTACCCTTCTCTCTACTCACATAGTCACAACTCTACTTTGGAGCCTCGCTACCTTTAACAAGAAGGCTATCCTAATTAATCTCCTGTATCAAGTCCTTTCCCTTTCCAATCTGTGTCCAATATAGATGCCACAGTGATATTACTCAATTAGTAATGCAATCAGATCATTTCCTTTCTGAATAAATTTCATTGACTCCCTATACATCTTGAACAAATGAATGAATGGATAGATACATGCACACATGCATTCATGAGTGGGCAAAAGAAAGCAAATAAATAAACTCTTCCTTTTGTCATTTAAAACTCCTTACAACCTTTTTCCAACCGCCTTATCCAATTTTATTTTATATCACTCCACTTCCCACATTATGGTGCTGAAGTTTTTTTTTTTTTTCAGTGAAGTTGGCAGAGGTCACACATTTTAGAATATTTTGTACAGAAATTTCTGCGGCTGAAAAAAATACAAATAAAAACAAAACTACCCTCATCACCTGGTGGCCAGACATCTATTTAGGAGCCTTTCCAAACTTACTTATAGATATTTAACCAAAGTGGCCTGCGTGGTGTCCTTCTTATTTGATTTTCTGTTTCCGTGCCTTTAAATATGCTATCTGCCATCCATGGCAAAACACTACCTCCTTTTAGGATGTTGTTTGTCCTTCACTCTCAGAGAGGACCTTGACATCAGGAAGATGATGCCATGACTTGCAAGTGAATTGGATTTGAATGAGGGAGGGAAATGCAAGGTCACCAGCCTCACTTTCTCCACCAGAGTCATCTGAGTCCAGTGGCAAGATATAGATCAGAATGACTGGAGATGGCTCAGTCCTTTTAGAATACCTTTTTGATAGACTTCCACAGGTGGAGCCAAGATGGCAGAGGAGAGGAAGCAGCCAAGTTCTCCCAACATTCTCCTCCAAACAACTTTAAAATAACACTTCAAATAGAATCCTGGAGTGGCAGAGTCAATAACAGGTTGGGGTGAGACATTTTACTTTTCCAGTTTAAGACAACTTAGGATGTCAGAAGGAGAGGTCTGTGACACTGAGGCAGGGCTGACCCAGAGCCCATATGGCAACAACACCAGTGATGGGTCTTGGACATGGCAGCAGCAGCTTTGGCGACTCTCAAGCCAGAGATGGTAAAGGGATCTGGCAGCTGTTCTGAAAGAGATTGCAGGGAACCCCTGTGTTAGCAATGGGTGCAAGACCAGGTACTATTTGGCAACCCCATTACCTATATACAGTTCCAGGTCACAGTTCTAGGATGAAGAGAAACAATCGCTGTCCAAAGGGATCAGGGTCCCTGAGGAGTATCATTTGCAATCACAAGGGATAAGAAACCCTGTGGAGCTGTATCACTTGTAGCCACAAGAAAATAGTGTCCCTGAGGAACAGTATCATTTTTAGTCACAAGGAAGCAGGGACCTTTAGGAGCAATCTCATTTCCGAACACAAGGGAGCACTGACCATATCTTTCCCTGGATCATATCACAGTAAAAACCCTTAAAACTTCCAAAATGTGAATTCAACAGAAGCCCGACAAGAATACCTGGAAGAGTTAAAAAAAGTTATTATTAAAATTAAATAAGAGGGATACAGGAAAAATTGGGAAAAGAAATGAGCACAACATAAGAAAATTATAAAAAGATAATTAACAATTTGGTAAAAAAAAAAAAAAAAGGCTTAGAAGTACTGAAGAAAACAACACCTTCAAAAACAAAATTGACCAAATAGTAACAGAGGTACAAAATTTCATTGATGAAAATAACTCCTTAAAAAGAAGAACTTAACAATTGTAAAAAAAAAATGGTATTACTTGATTTAGAAAATGTTTTTTTTCTCTCTTTTTTTGCAGAAAATAATTCCTTAAAAAATAAAAATTGTCTAAGTGGAAACTAGTAACTCCATGAGACATCAAGAAACAATTGTTGTCATTGTTTTTGTCCTTTGTTCTCAAAGAAGACCAATGACATCGTGAGGGTGATGTCTTGACTTGTGAAGGAATTGAATACAAGTAGGATAGAGCTGTCTCACTGCCTCCTCCAGAGTCATCAAAGTCTAGTGGTAAAACAAAGGTCAAGACCTCGAAGAGTCTATGAGTTTCTAAATTACCAAACCGAAACTACTCACTACAAATTCAAGAGAGACTCTACTGCTATGAGCTAATGAGTTATCATAAAATATTATTTTTTTAATTTTTAATTACTAATTAATGTTCTAAGGAGGAAGCTGTGATAAAATTGGGTAGGTCACAAACATGTGTCCTCCACCTGGTTCCGTGACACTACCTGACCGAGTAAAGATCTTCATAAAAGCTTACACCCTCCAGGCCATGAACTTTCCCCACTTTTTCTTCTTCTCACCAAGAACAACATCCTTTCCACCCTGTCCAGCAAACGTCATCAGTTCTAGGTCACAATTAATCTCTACTGTAGAGGAAGGAAATTTCAAGGCAAAGACTGAGAGTAGAGTTGAAGTAAATCATGTTACTCCTTCAAATGACATGGGGTCTAAACTTTAGACTCTAAAGCAGGGTTAATTAATCCTGGATCAGTGTAATCATTTAAAAATGTTTTGATAACTGTATTTCAATATAATTAGTTTCCTTTGCAATCTTATATATTTCATTTTGTGCGTTTGAAAACATGATTCTGAGAATGAATTCATAGGTTTCACCAGCCCAATGAAAATTAAGTCAAAGTAATCATTAGGGGTTATTTTGCCTAATTATATTCTAGAAGAACTGACAATCTATACCAAGACAAGGTCAAAATGACTACATCCTTTAGATATAAAGGGTGATATCATAAACAAATAAGGAGAGAAAGGAAAATTTTACCTCTCATATCTATGGATATGGGAAGATTTTATAACTAAACGAGAGACAGAGAGGATCACAGGAAGTAAAATGGATAATTTTGATTATATGCAATTAAAAATTGTTGTACAAACAAAACTAATAGAACAAAAATTATAAGGAAACTGGGGAAATACTTTTACAGTAAGTTTCACTGATAAAGTGCTAATTTCTCAAATGCCTGAGGAATTGAGCCAAATATATATAGATATACATGTACATATATATATATATATATAAATTTTAAAAAAGCCATTCCCCAATTGGTAAACAGTCAAAAGATATTAACAGACAGCTTTCACAAGAAGAAATCAAAGCAATCAACGGTCACATTAAAAAAAAAAACAACTCTAAATCACTATTGATTAGAAACCTGCAAATTAAAACAACTCTGAGGTATCACATCACACCAGTAAGATTGGCTAACATGACAGAAAAGAAAAAGTGATCAATGCTAGAGGGGTGTGGAAATATAGGTACACTAATGCAGTTTGTAGAGTTGTGAACTAATGTAAGCATTCTGGAGAACAATTTGGACTTGTAGCCAAAGGGCTATAAAACCAGGTACACTCTTTGATCTAGCAATCTTACTATTAGATGTCTGTCCCAAAGAGATAAATGAAGGAGCAAAAAGACTTACATGTATTAATTATTCATAGCAGCTCTTTTTCTGGTCACAAAGAATTGTAAATTGAGGCGATGTTTATTTATTAAGGCATGATTGAACAGGTTGTGTTACATGATTGTGATGGAATACTATTGCATTATAAGAAATTATGAATTTAGAAGAACTAAAATGGTAGGGGTTTAGCAAGAGCGGAGAGGACAAGGGAAGGATTAGGACAAGGGAGGGATTTTTAGAGAGGAGAATGAGGGAATAGGTAAAGGGAGTTTAGATTAATGGGAATGGGGGCACAGGGGAGGGATTCTTAGAGGGGGCAAGGCAAGTGATAGGTGGGCAGGGGGGGTGGTGGAGGAGGGGGGTAGGCAAGCAATAGAAAGGTGATGTAGCAGGTAGAAGTAAAGTAAAGGAGGCAGGAAGGATAGGAAACGAGATATGTGCAAACATAAAAAACAAATATCAGGAGTAGGTGATGTTTGGGAAAGTACATGTCTATATGCATGTATATGTGTATAAGTGTATGTATATATCTGTATGTGTATGTATATATCAAGAAACATCTAAATTATATTGTAGCCTTCTGGGAGGATGAGGGGTGGGGGAAAAAAGAACAAAGTTAAAAAATGCACAGCAGAGAACAAAAGAAAACATAAGGAAGCAAAGAAAAGATGGACAATTCTCAGCGCAAGGCGTATTATTTATCATACAGGCTTTCTTGAAATGAAAATGTATTGTTACATATTTTGAATCTTCTCCTATATTCTGCTATGCACATGACATGCTTTGTTTCTTTCTTCCTTTATATTTAAGTTTCAATATTTAAGTTTATGATATGTTTTTGTTTCTTTTCTCTATTTTGTATTTGTGTTCTGGTAAAAAAAATTAATTAAAAAAAAGAAACTATGAGGACAGCTACAGAAAAATCTTGGGAAACTTTAATGAACTAATACAAAGTGAAGTGAACAGATCCAATATTGCAATGATGATCAACTGTGAAATGCAGCTACTCTGATCAAGAAAATAATTCAAGATGGTTCAAAGAGCCCATGATGAAAAATGCTATCCACCTCCAGAGAAAAAACTGATGAATTCGGAGTGTAGATTAAAGCATACTTTTTCTTGCTTTCTTCATTTTTCTTGCTTCTTTATTGTTTGTGGGGTTTTTGGCAACATGGCTAATAAGTAAATGTTTTGCATGACTTCACATGCATAATTATCATTTTGTTGTACGATATGCATGTATATATATATATATATATATATATATATATATATATATATATCATATTGCTTGCCTTCTAAATTTGTGGGGGAGGAAGGGAGGAAGGGAAAGAATTTAGACCTCAAAATTTTAAATTAATTTAAAAATAAAAAATAATGATTTAATGAATGAATGATTTTTAAGAAAAGAAGAATACTTAGTATCTTTTAAAACTCAAGTCCTATGGAGTGAGCTGGTGATGTTCTACATGAGAATTTTTATCCTCTACTTGATTACCGTTGCCTTCTCAACCCCCCAAAATATTACCTCATATTTATTTTGCATATGTTTAGTAAACATTTATTATGTACATACCAGTGTACCAGCAACTTGCTACAATTAAGTTATAAGTCAATCTATGTTGATTAATATTAATAATACATTTTAAAAGATACTTTTAAGTGAGAGTTTGCATCAGACAACTCGAATTCTGGTTCACCTTGGATCTTGCATTCTCACCTTGTATTGACTCTCTGACATGACTAGCTGCTCCTAAAACAGACCTTTGGATTTAGGCCTTCAGAAGAAACCCTAATACTGATCCGATCTAGCTTTTGATTTCAATTTGTACCTACCAATGCAGACACTACTTTTTTCTCTCGAAGAGAATTGCCTTTCTCTTTCTCCAGCCTCTTTAACTGCACCCAGATAATGTCTCTTCCTTAGGAAGGGCATCATCCTACATAACTGATGGCACCATACAATATCGCTTGATATAAGGAATGATAATACTAAACTCCTGAAAGACAAATGATTTCCCCAAAACATGAAGTTATTTGGTATATCATAATTAGTAAGGGAAGAAAGCAGACTGGACATGCTGGAAATATTTTAAATAATAGTTTGTTTTTGTTTTGGTGTGGGGCACTTGTTTTTTTATTGGTCCAATATTGAATTAACAAAAATTCAGTCCACTCAAGTGTCCCCCTCCCCAAGAAAAGTGCTTAACTCTGATTTTTCCATGCCTGTTTCTTGCTTATATGACTAGAATTGCATTCAGGTACACACTAGGTGGAAAGCTCTATAAAGTTTCCTTTTAAGTTTTCAGACAACTCATTTTTTCTCTAAACTGGAAAAGGTGGGGAGAAAATCGGATTGTTTTCAACTCTGCACTACATGTCTTGATACAGAAGAAATTTTTTTTTCTCAATTTAAGGAATTTCAATCTAGTGTTGCCCACATCAGTGTGTGTGACCTTGAAAAATATTAACTATCTCTTGTTGATATATTACAGGTAACGGAATCCCAGCTCTGAAGACTTGCTAGCTGTATGACCATGGCCAATTTATATAAAGTCTCTGCACTTCAGTTTCCTTAAATTTCAAATGGACCAAAAAATTTCAAATTAAAAAAGCATACACCACTCAATTTATAAAGAAATTGCTTTAAGAGGAGAGGTAAAGTATTTTCTGTATTATATTACATTGCCTCTCTTATTCAGTTTCCCAAAAAAGATCCCTTGGGAAAAAAATAGCTTACAAAAATGATGCTTCATCATCCTTATTCATTTTCTCCCAATGAATAGGTATGAATGCTGAATTAGATGTCAAATCTGTTCTTAACAACTAAAGAATGCAGCATTTATCTTCTAGTGAATAAAATGCAAGACAAAGAATTGTATATTTTGTATATCTTAACTGTGAGCCTACATTAACTTATGCTCCTTCAGATCTAGCAGAGTGTTGATCTTGTACCCTGCCCAGTTCATCAAATGTTTCTGTTATTTTCCAGTGTCACTAGGAAGTAATTGAAATAGAGAATTGATCAGAATCATACCCCAACGCGCGCGCGCGCGCGCGCGCGCACACACACACACACATACACACACTTAGTAGCAGTTGTCCCTTTAAATGAGTGACTTTTTGGATAAATTAACTGTCACACCCAGATGGAAAGAAGCAGATTTCTCATACAGAACATACTTAACCTAAAGAAGTCTGTTGAAGGTTATTCTCTGCACCCAAAAATGTCTTAGGAAGGCTAGAAGTGAGTTGGGTCTCCATCAGCTGGATAGATGGTACAAAGGCCTTTAATTCCATATTATTTGTTATAAGGAAGGGGGTGTCAGCTCACCAAATAACTAATGGAAGTTTACAACACCTGAGATTGAATGAGAACAACAAGAGTGATTCACTATCACTGACTTAAGTGGAGCAGATACTTGTTTTGAGGAGTGTAGGTTAGGGGGTGAGGCAACTAGACTGCTCAGTAAATAGAGTGCTGGACCTGGAGTCAGGAAGACCTGAGCTCATATTCAGCCTCCTATACTTAACTAGTTATCTCACTCCGGACAAGTCTCTTAACCTCCATTTGCCTTAATCCAATAGAGAAGGAAATGACAAACCACCACAGTAGCTTTGCAAAGAAAACCCAACGTTCAGTATAGGCGTACTATGGTCCATGTGGTCACCAAGAGTGGAATACAACTGAATGACTGAACAACAAGAGGAAGGGTGGCTACTCCCGATTGATTTGTCAGCATTGGAACTCTATCCAGGTCCAGGTTCAATGTCTAATGCAGGGGATCACTCGGAGCCTGAGGGTTCAGATAATCAATTCATTTCATATATATGTATGTATATATATATGAACACACATATATCTACATACACATGTATATATGTACATATATACACACGTATATACATACAATTAATATATGTATATATATATATATTTGTGTGTGTATATATAAAATATGTGTGGGGTGTGTGTGTGTGTGTGTGTGTGTGTGTGTGTGTATTTGGGGTGGTCAGGCTGATCTTAATTCCTAGTTATTTTTCCCCATTTAGATCATGAGTTTATTTCCTATCTACCCATTTGGAACTCAGCTTCTGGAAGATTTGTCTTTTTCTACTAGCCTGAAACCACTTCCATTTCCCCTTTTTTAGTTAACCTATAAGCAACCCCAACAAGGGACAGTTATATTCATTCCAGATTTGTCTCTGATCCTGTGACTATAGATTTTTTTTAAAAAAACTGTCCTGCTTGAATATTTTTGTGAAAGACAGTTTTCATTAGATTTAATACCACACTTTGAAGTGGTAGGAGGGGAAAGAATCAAACAAATAACTCAGTTGCTATCATTTTGATCTGTAATAATTTTTTGGTGGGATGAAATGAGGCATATGGGAGGAAAAACCACTTTTATTCATGTTTTAATATTTCTTGTGTGACTTTTTTCCCTTTCAGTATCTTCCACGTCTGCTTTCTGCCAAATACTTATAAGAAGCATAGAATTGAACACTTACCAGGAAATTTTTGACATGATGATTTGAATAGAAACTAATAGGGGTGATTTAAAAAGTTTATACAGCTTGAGTGGTCAGCTATACAAGTCTCTAGGACTCAGAAGCTACACTCAGCTGTTCCTATCTGTTTTTAGTAGGATTCATGGATTCTCCTTGTGGTTATTCTGAGCCTTTGGAACACCAGGTGGAAAGAAATGTATCCCAGAATCGTAGAGGTAGAAGGGAATTCAAAGCCAACTAGTCCAATATATGAATAAAAAAGAATTCTCTATGCAAGCAAATAGACAAATAGTCATCTAGTTTCTATTTGAAGATCTATAAGGAGGAATAACCTATTCCATTGAGGACTTAATTACCAAAGAGAATTTAGCAGTGCTCCTGGTACTAGATGCAGACATTTTGGGAAAACTACAACAGACTTCTACTTTAGTTATTATCAATAATAAAAGTGTGTTATATTTAGTAGATAAAGTCAGCATCGCTGACCCATTCTCAATAGGATATGAATGCTGAAATATTTTTCCCTCCTGAGTATTGACCTGGAGCCAATTCATTCATGTATTTGTTAGTGATTTACCTGTAGGCAGAAAAAAAAATGTTTTAAAATTAAATGTATGAATCCTGGTAGTTTTCCTCCTGGGCAGAGGAGACTGAGACTGGGAGAGATTGACACTATTACAAGTTGTGAATCAGGGGTGGATTTCTGCTACACCAAGAGGTTTTTGATTTTGTTGGTTTATTTTAGTGTATTTCAGCAGCATGCCAGAGTTCAGTTTGGAGGAGCAGCAAGCATGGCAGGGGCAAAAGATGGACAGACAGTGGAAAACAGACATAGACAGAGTCCCAGAGAGAAATGAAGGGAAGTAAACAGAAAGTCAGACAGAGACAAGTGGAGACAAAGACATAGGAACATGGAGACAGAGGAACAGAAAGCACTCAAAGAATTTTTGATTAATTCAAGAGTATTCTGAACACTAGTGTCCACAGCCTCTGCTCATGAGAAAACAATTCTGAGGGGAAATGACTTAGATAGACTGGCACTGCTGGCTGCTGCCATTTTTTGAGCTCAGTGAAAGACAGTAAACATTTAAATGCCCTCCTCCTTTCCTGATGTTGGCAGCTTACAGGTATTCCCATATAATTTCTCTCTTTCTTTAAGTTAGTTCTAATTCCTAATTCATTTCATGTAAAAATATTATCAATTATAACTTCTTTGTGATTTGCATCTGTATATTAATTACATACAAGGAGAATTAAAATGAAATAAGAAAGTGAATATCTTGTGATAGAAATACAGAGAGATTGAATGAAACTTCTTTGTCTGATCATCTGGGGTAGCAGGGAAAAAACATTTTTTCCCATATGCCCACAGGCAGGAGATTAGCTGAATATGAAAATGTTATGGGTTTTATTATATTAATTTCTCTTATAAGCTCCTAAATAACAAAAAATGGATGGATCACAGGCCTCAGGACCATCTTAATCTTAGACAACAGTGTAATGAGTAACCAGGATTCAGGTAGAACAACAGGCATTTTGATAAATCCAGGCCTTTGGAATAAGAGGTGGGGTAGAAAACTGGACAAAAGAAACATCACACCCTCTGGGTTACCCAGTGGGAGGAAAAGGTGTGGTCTGAAAAAAAAAGCCACACCCTGTGGCAAACCCTCAAACTTCCAAAGAGTAAGATGCTGCTCTTCCACCCTCACAGTCAAATCCAGGTTCACAAAATCTGGAAGGGGAAGGGGGGTGGGGCGGGGAGGGAGGTGGGAATGGCTTGTTTGTGTCTGCCTAGACTAACATTAGGGCATGTGAGAGACAATTGGCTAAATTGCTGAAACCTTGTTTATTTCTTTCCACCCTTATTAAAAAGCTCTTTTTGGTTTTAAGATAACTTCGCATTTACTTCCCTTCTGCTACTGTTCCCCTTCAGTGATAATTGCCCAAGTGAAGCATTAAATAGCTAAGCAATTGAAACTATATCTAGTCAATTTAATTATAAACATCAAATCCTAGAATCACAGATTTCAAATTATTTTTGGATGTGGCCAAATCCAGAATACTGCTGTCTTCTCCAGTCTGTGTTAATACACTCTGTGTATTTTGATACACTCTGTGACTCATTCTTGACAGGGTCTCTACAAACCTGGCACTTAGCAATTGAAAATCTTGGGACATTTTCCACTAGCTTATCAAACACTTTCATCAATCTTTCCTTATAGTCTTCCCAAAGGCAATGATGTCATCAAGGTATGCCAACAGTTTCAGATAATTCATGTCTCCAACTACACTTTTCCCTCATCATTCTTCGGTAAGGGGCAGTGTTTCTGAAATGGCATGTGGCATGTGTTCACCTTGGTAAAAGTGAGCTGAGAAGATAAGACTAAAACAGTCTTGTCCTTGTCTTCCTACACCTTCACAGTGACGGCTCGAATTCAATTTCAGAACCACTGGCTGCCTAATAAATAACCCCAGATGTACTAAACTTTTCTTTTTTTTGCATAGTATGATGCCTCCTTTGCTTTCCTTATTGAAGTATCTTTCAATTCTTCAGCAGCATGGATAAGGCATATCAGCAGTTGAAATCAATGATAATTCCATTACCCAAAAAAATTTTTAGATGATCTCTAAGGTCATTCATCAAAGACAGGAATTTTCATAGATCCTTTCTGGAATGATTGATAATTGCTGAGCTGGATTTTGTGAATTGCTCTTCAAGTACACCCCACATCTCACTCAAGTAATGAGAACTTGCTGACCTCTTACTGAACTTCTGGATCAACCATTCTTCTCATTCTCCGTGTACTGAGCAATCCTCAGAGGCAGATTTCTTTGGGCCTGCTTCAGAAACAGAGGAATCAGTGTTCTTGTAATGTTGGATGCAATCACTTGACCCTGTCCTCCTGAATTCCTTTACATAGGCCACGTGTGTAATCAATAAACCAATTGAAATGGGACGTTGCTAAATTACAAACTAGTTTTTCCCCCAAAGAAGGTATATGAGAAGGCACCTCCCCATGTTTCTTTACACATGTGAAAGGACTATGGGTATAGAACATGGCACATAAATGTCAGATATTCAATTTGTTGTTTAGTTTTGAAAAAAATCCCCTTTTAATTCTTTTTTATAGGAAATTGGTGTCTGGAAGGGGAATGGCAGAGGGATACACTGGAAATGTAGATAACATAAAAGCAAAGGATGTCAATAAAATTTTAAAGGGATCTTTTTAATAAGTCCTTCACTATGGTGATCCAAAAACAATTTATGATGAAACTGCTCACTTCCCAGATTTAACTTAGTACTTCTGATGTCAAGAATATGTCCATAAACTAATAGAATTTATCATTATAACATAGGGATGAACTTTTAAAGATAACTCAAGGGCCATAAATATGTCATTTCTAATAGTTAAAACTGGAGATTTCTACTAGGTTGACATCTCATGGAAACACATAAAATAAGTCAGAGTTGAGCGGAGGAAAATAAGGATGCTTCCCTAACTTTCCCATACAACTTGTTGAAAAAAAAAAGTCAGTCTTTCTTCTATGTTCCTCAGTTCCTTCATGCTATTAAATATTTATGTTTGTTCATCTGACTATTGATAAACTCCTTTTAATGATTAAAACCTTCTGAAGGTTACTGCTTGTGATTCAAGAGGTAAAGATTTTTCTCCTCTATTCTGTATTTAATATTTCATGAAATGCCACTTGAATGTCCTGCAATGTATATTTCATTAAGGTGGATAAGAAAAAGACTCATACTAATGATGGAGGTAAAAAACATGTGTCTTCCATTCTTCCAATGAAAGATGAATGAAAGACGAAACTCAGTAAAAATACTGCCCCCAGTGGAGGGCATTCCTGGATCCTGTCTCCACACTGGTCAACTACTTTAGTTTCAGGAAGAATCTCTAAAGAAAAATGCCAGATAGGAATCTACCCTGAATAAAAGTAAAACAGAGTATATGCAAGACCTATATTTGTCACTTCTATGCAATAAGGCAATGCAGTGGGGTTCAATAGTCATTTTCAAAGTAGTGGTCAATATAGGCCCAAAATAACTTGGAGTTTGGTGGCATTGGAGGAGGAGGAAAAAAAGCAACAAAGATTCCCTTGGATTGTGACTAAGACAACCTCATACTTTTTGCAGGATTGGTTCTTTGTTGTTTACAGGATCTTCAGTAGTGTGTCTAAACCTTGCTCTTTACTTTGCGTGTAAGGAGGCAACCCCCCATGAAGAGGAAGTGTCTGCAAAGGAAAAAAATGGAATCCAGCCAACAATTGAGAGAATTTTATCTATGGAAACTTATTTTATACCATGTTCTACTATCATCTCCACTTCTCCTCTTGAAAAGAAATGTTTCGGTACAAAATCACCTCAACAATTGACTTCATTAATTAACTTTTTGTTTTACCAAAACAAAACCAATACAACAAAGACTAGAAGGAAAGTAGAAAAATGAGGGGAAATTTTATGGCAAGTTTCTTTGATAAAGATTTGATTTTTCAAATATATAGAGAACTGAGTCAAATTTATAAGAAAACAAGTCATTCCCTAATTTATAAATGGCCAAAGGACAAGAAGAGGCAATTTTCAGAAGGAGAAATCAAATCTATCTATAGTCACATAAAAAATACTCTAAATCACTATTTATTAGAGAAATACAAATTAAAACAACTCTGAGATGATACCTCACATGTATCAGATTGGCTAATATGACAGAAAAGGGAAATGAAAAATGCTGGAGAGAATGTGGAAAAATTGGGACAGTAATACACTGTTGGGAGGGTTGTGAACCATTCTGGAGAGCAATTTAAATCTATGCCCAAAGGGCTATAAAGTTATGCATACCCTTGGACCCAGAAATATCACTACTGTATCCCAAAGAGATCATAAAGAAGGGAAAAGGAATCATACTACAAAAATATTTATAGCAGTTCATTTCTGTGGTCGTAAAGAATGTGCAATTGGGGGGATGCCCATGAACTGGGGAATGGCTAAACAAGTTGTGGTATATGATTGTGATGGAATACTATTGTTCTATAGGAAATGACCAGCAGGATGGTTTCAAAAAAACATGGGAAGACATATATGAAATGATGCAAATTGAAGTGATCAAAACCAGGAGAACATTGCACTCAGTGATGATAATACTGTGTGATGATCAACTGCAAATGACAGCTATTCTCCACAATGCAATGATCCAAAACAATTCCAAATGACTTATGAGGAAAAATACTATCGACCTCCAGAGAAAGAGCTGATAGCATCTGAATACAGATTTAAACATAATTTTTTAACTTTATTTTTCTTTATATTTTTCCACTGGGGGGGATGCCTGTGTTTTCTTTTGTAACTTGGCTAATATGGAAATGTGTTTTGCACGACTGCACATGTATAATTGATATCAAATTGCTTTCCTTCTCAGTGATGGGGGAGGAAGAGAATTTGAAACTCAAAATTTTAAAAAAGAATGTTAAAAATTGTCTTTACATGTAATTGAGAAAATTTTTTTTAATTCTCTTTATTCTCTATGTTGTCAAGCTCAGGATTCCTACAGGCAGTACATTGACTTGGAAATGCCCATGTTAACACTATCTTTGTTTTACTGCATTTCTATTTTGTTAAATATTTCCCAATTGTATTTTAATGGTTGGGCCCCACTTGAGAATGACACCTTTTCCTTAGTTTATTTTGAAATAGCAGTCATCTTTGACTCTTCTGCATCATGTCAACCCTCATATCGAATCTGTTCTGAGGCCTTGTCAATGCTATATCTACAACAACTCTCTCACCTTTTCCTTTTCATCATTGACACAGCTGCCATCTCAGTACAGGGCCTCACCACCTCTTGCATAGAGTGTTTCAATAGCTTCCTATATGGACTCTTTGATAGCAGTGTCTGCTCTCTTTAATTTATCCTCGATACAGCTTCAGTATAATCTTACTAAGGGACAGATATGACCATATCATCCCCGTTTTTACAAACCTTTAGTGGCTCCCTATTAACAATAGGATAAATAAAAATTCTTCAATCTAGCATTCATAACTGAGCTCCAATTTTATTTTCCAGACTTATTGACTATAACTCCACATCCCCATTAAACTATCCCACAGCTATCAACAACAGGAAGTTGCTGCCTTCTTCTTCTTCTTCATCTTCTTCTTCTTCTTCTTCTTCTTCTTCTTCTTCTTCTTCTTCTTCTTCTTCTTCTTCTTCTTCTTCTTCTTCTTTTTCTTCTTCTTCTTCTTCTTCTATATATAAATATATACATATAAACACAAATGTACACATATGTTTATATACATATACATATGTGTATGTTATATTGTATTGTATTATAGTATAGTATATTTATTATATTAAAATTCATCTGTAGAAACCCAGTAGAACATAAACTTCTTGAAGGTAGGGGTAATTTTGAATTTTTTTATTTTGCATCTGTGGTAACTAATATCGTATCTTCTACATAGTCAATACTTAATACCTGTTCAGTGGATTGGATTGGATTTTCCCAGGAAGTCATAAAAACCTTTTATACACTGATGTGGAAAAGCAGTTTACCTGAGAAAACACTGAGGAATGTTGTAGAATGATCCTTGGCTTAAGAGGAGTCAGAATATGCATGTTCCAGCTCTAGCTCTAGGACTTAAGTTCTCTGGGTCCCAACTTCTTGATGTGTAAAAATGAAAGGGCTGGACTAAATTTAGGATCTCTAAATATATCCAAAACTTTAAAAGATATGATTCTAGATGAACACATGCTGTTGTGGTTGTGGTTGTGGTTGTGGTTATCGTTTGAGGGGAGGAGGGATTGTTTGTTTGTTTTTGAGGATGGTGGTGATAATGTACTTTGCTCCATAGTGCAGAACTGATTAGGGAGAGCCCAAGTATAGTTGACATATTCATGCTAAAATTAAAAGTAAAGGCTATTATTCCAAAAATTTTTTTTCTCTACCCCCTACTCTGATTACTTACATCCATGTCTTTGTAAAAGGTCAGTTTGGGGCAAATGCAAAGGCTTCAATTTAATCAAAATGGCTATTTGGAAAAGAAATAATTAGTTAATAAAAAGTTACTACATTTGACTCAACAATGTGCTTACAAAATAGCTGTATGCTTGACTACATAAATCAAAGGCAGAGGGAATGTCAGTACTGTTAATTCATCTAGTATCTGAACAAATCTCATCTACACCACCGTCTATTTGATAATCATTGAATCATTAAAAACTGGAAAATCTGATGCTAGGATAATGTATTTAGAACAGAAAAAGACTTTGAAGGTCAACCTTTGTTTTACAGATAAGAAAACAGAAAGGCCAAATTACTTGTCTGTAACAATCAAACAACCAATAAGAATTAATTATGTGTTAAGCATTGCATTTAGGTGATCTGAAGTCTAAATGGAAACTATCCCTCTCCTCCAGGAGCTTACAAGGGGATTATTTGCCCATTTAAAACCAAAATAAAGCAGTTTTGGTATATAGAACCACATAGACAACACAGGCCTAACTGCTTAACTAGCTGGTTCATTCAAACATTTTAATTTAATTCAATAAACATTTTTATTGTGTTTGACACACTGTGTTATATTGAGTGATGGGGATAAAAAGAAAGAAAAAATTCTTTTCACCTTGCCTTAAATTATTTATTTTTTTTCCTCCCTTGAATTAAGCCATTGCTTAGAAGACTGATAAAGATGGAAAGAAACTAAGAGATCTGGGTTGCAATTCTGGCTCTGTCATTAAATATTTGACTAACACTGAGCGAAACATTTATTCTATCTTGGGTCTCAGTGGCCTTACCCATAAAATAAAAGGGTGGAAAAATTTCTAAAAGAGGTACCTAGTTAGTTCAACTGATTATCTGAAAAAGAGCTAGAGGTTTTAGCAGACAACTAACTCATTATCAGTCACCAGTGTGATACAGCTACCAAAAAGCAGATGAGTCTCAGATTCCTTAAGAGTCTAGCCTATATAGATCTCTTCAGTCTGACCAATATAACAAATCTTTAATAAACTTTGTCTTTTTCTTTGACTGAGAAAAAAGCAGATGAAAACTCATACTTCATAAATAATTCAATTCCTTTCAACAGGTAACGTCTATGATGCTATGGTCAAGTCATTTCTGGAGTATTATGTTCAGTTTGAGGCAATACGTTTTATTAAAATCATATTGATAATTGGGAGAAGGAGAGGAACCTTCAAGATGGCCCAAGTTAGTAAAAGGCCTTGAAATCGTGTCACACAGGACTGTGTTAAGGAATTAGAGATGTTTATCTTGAAGAAGAGAAGATTTAGGGATGACATCAGAGTTGCCTTCAAATCTTTGAAGGACTGTCCTCTGGAAGAAGGATTAGACATGAGAGAAAATGTGGCACAATGAAAACACTAGATCTATAGTGAGAGGAATTAGGTTCATATCCTGCTTTTGGTACCTACTTCCTAAGTGACCTTGGACAAGTTACTTCACTTTTTCGGACTTTTGTGTTAAGTATGTATTAAGCATTGCATTTGGGGGATATGAAGACTAAATTGAAACTATCCCTCTCCTAGAGGAACTTACAATCTGCTTATCTGCCCTTTTAAAAGCAAAATAAAGAGGTTTGGGTGTGTTAGTAAAGTTAGTAAATTATTGGACTTAGAATTTGGTCCTTATGTACTTTTTGGCTCTAAATTTCTGATAATTTATATGTAACAATGATGAATTGGCCTATAGGGACCATCCCATGAATCATACTCAGATTTGCCTTTCCTAATTTTAGTGAACAATAGCATACTGTGGGGCCTGTGTCTAGTTATGGGGTTTCCCAATGCTAAAAGTACTATTTCTTTTAGCATTATGTACTATACCCTGAGTGGTCTCTTGGGTTATCCCTCAACCTATTACAGCACCAGGGGATTGCGGTACTGAAACAGTTAAAAGAAGAAACACCTTTTAGCAAAGCCTATTGCCTTTGACTATGTCATGTGATACGTGGTGCTCTTTTCTTTAGCCTTCCCATGCACGAGAAAGGGGGTAGCCTTTTGTTCACATGCAAAGAATTGACTTCGTCTTCATGCTGTTTTTGTCTTGTAGTAGATTACACATTATTCCCAGTTTATACATATTAAGACTTGAAGGCAGCCTTATAAATTTGAACCTTATGGAAACTATGGACCTTATAAATTTGAACCTGACTCATGACAGGTGAAGCTTCTGCACTGGAGAGAGTGGCCATGAGGTTTGACCTGCTGTTTCTCTTGAGATGTGTACCAGGAATTGATTGGAGAGTACAGAGCCAAGATAAGTATAAAATGCCTGATTAGCAGTCTTCCAACTTGCTTTACAATGTAATGAGGTTTAAGCATCAGCCTTCCAGCAGACTGTAACAGTAGTTATAAGTGAAATTGCTGAATCAGATGAGTACTTTAGCATGCCTTTTGTGTATAGGAATCAATTACCTATCCTACGTCTGATTCATATTATACACAGAGCACCTTTTTACTCTCTCCATTTTGGAGATATCCTACCTGAGAGCCCTAAGTAAAATGGTCTCCAGACACTTAATGAACAAAAGAGTATGAGGAAAAAAAAAGCTCCCCCTCATTAGAGTTTAGAATCTCCAGGAGTGAACCCAGAACAATATCCCCAACCCTGCATTGACCCAGCAGCAGTTCTTTAATCTTAGATATACTAAACTATGCTATGCTTCGCTGTACTATATTACTTATTCTTATTTTTCCCAAAGGACAAAACTAGAAGCAATGGTACACTGGAAAGAATCCTGAATTTGATTTCAGAGGACTTGAGTTCAATTCCAATTTAACCAATTATTACCAATTAACCAATTATTACCACTTAACCTCTCTGAACTTCAGTTTCCTCTTCTATAAAAATGAAGGAGTTGGGGTACATTATCCCTAAGGTCTCTTCCATCTTTAAATCTATAATTCTATGATTCTACATATATAGATGGATTTAATTTTTATATAAGAACAAATAAATTTTTAAAAATATTTAAAATATTATTAAATATTAAATACTATTAATTATCAAATATTTAATATTTAAAATGTTTATTTTGTTAAATATTTCCCAATTACACATAAAAAATTGTAAACCTTTTTTTTTAATTTTGAGGTCCAAATGCTCTCTTTCCCTATCTTCCCTCACCCCTTCAGAAGGCAAACCACAGCTATACATGAGAAGCCATACCACAAATATTTCCATATTAGCCTTGTTGCAAAAGAAAACACACACACACACACACACACACACAGACACACACACACACACAATAAAGCATACTTCATTGTGCACTCAGAGTTCATCAGTCCTCTCTCTGGTGGTGAATAGCATTTTTCATCTTGTGTCCTTTGGAGTTGTCTTGGATCATTGTCTTGATGATAGTAGTAAGTCTTTCATAACTGATCACCCTTACAATATTACTGTTACTGTGTACAGTGTTCTGCTGGTTCTACTCCCTTCACTTTGTATCAATTCACACAAGTCTTCGCTGCTGTTTCTGAAAGTGTCCCTGTCGTAATTTCTTACTATACAGTACAATAATATTGTATCACAATCATATACCACAACTTGTTCAACCACCCCCAACTGATGGGCATTCCTTTGCCTTCTAATTCTTTGACACCACATAAAGAATTGCTAAGAGTATTTTTTTCATAGAAATAGAAAGGGTTAACTTTATAATGATTAAAGATACTCAAAAGTAGAATGATTTGACTGAGCAGATGATAAGTTCTCTCTTCCTTGAGGGATTCAATTCAACTGAATTCAACACAAACGAAGATACCTAAATGTGCAAAGTAGTACAATTCAAAATGTTCGAAGGCCTTGAAGTAAAACAAAAATGGCCACCAGTTGGAGATATTTTTAGGCGAATTTCTATATACGTGAAGGTTGGACTATGTCCCTTCCACAAAATGTTGTTAGTCTAAATACTCTGAAATTAGAGGATTCTAATCAACAGTTTTGACTGCTTATTTCATGGTTCTATAGAAACAGCATCAGTTACCTATTAAGTTTTTAATCTGCTTCCATTTTCACTTTCCCATTATTTCCAAAGGAAGATATTACAGGTCTGAAATAAATAACAAAATAGCAAGGCATATGAATGACTTTGAATAGGATCATTATCTCAAAGTCTCAATCAATAGAGGTACACGCTAGCTTGGTTTATTTAAATATTATAGTTAAGATCATGTTGTTGTAGCCTTCTAAAATTGGCCACCCCCTCAAATAAAAAGTCCTGATATTAGCAATTTCATAAAGTAGCAAAATTCTTTAGAAATAAATTATTCCAAGTTGCCGTGTTTCCCCTTCTCCATACCCCATCCTACTCTGAGTGTAAATTCCAATCACTTGTTATTACTCTGGCAATTTTGGAACAGGTTGTTTTGCATCTGTACAAGAGGTGATGATGAGTTTTCTTGAGTTTGTTTATATCATTTATATTCAGAATATCAATCACCTGCTGTTATTCTATGTTATGGTTCTCTATAATCCAAATGGCAAGTTATATTTTAGTGGAAGTTATAAATATATTTCGCAACAGTAATATTTAAAAAGTAGAAGGCACTTAAGGCTTGTTTTAATCGTTTGTGAGCAATGAAGACTCAGACAGAAAATGCTTTATTGTCTATGGCTAGAATTTTATTCCTTCTTTTCAAAAGGATTGAAATGAGAAAACCCTAAAAAGTTTCAAATCTTGCATTATATCTGAAGATTGAGTTGTGAAGAAATAATAAATAAATTATGTTTGTTACCAAAGGGAATAGCTTTACCTCTCCATCTTTAGAGTAATTACTTTGTGTTTTGCATTGTGATGATGTGAAGTGGACCATAAAATATTCTCATTGGGTGTTATTTTCAAAATTGGTTCGTAAAATGTACTTGACACCCTGCTTTGCACACTGAAGCATTTCAGGACTACTGAAAACATCTACTGAATATATTCAAGGTATAATTGACTTTTTTTTTAAAGTTCCTTAAAATGGACTTAGACTTAGAGAAAGAGGAGATGGGGGGGGGGAATAGCTGCCTATGGGCAAATAAGCCCCTTTTATAGTACTCTCTAAGGGATTGTAGACTTTACCTGTAGACAAACTACTTGACTGTGGTTGTTTGTTTGTTTATTTGACCTTTACCTTAAAAGAGGCTGGTAGGCAGAAAAATAGGTAAGCAAGAAGAGAGAGCATATTTTATCTGAGAGAGAAAGGGAATGATTTTTCTTCAGGACTGGTGTCTCTAGCACATGGGAATCCTGTACCCACTAGGTCTTAATTACCCAGGAGGGGGTTGCTATCTTTTCCTGTTATCTTGAAACCTCAGCCTAGATTAAAAAGGGCTTGAAGAAGAAAGGAAAAGGGTTGTGTGAGCATGGCCAGTTGGTCTCTATCTCAGTAAGTGACTGACAGCTCAGCCATTTTCACAAGACAGTGACACGTGGTGGTTTCACCTGGGAAGTATATCTTAGCAATTTTTCTTTCTTTCTATTTTCTATAAGCACATCTCCACCCTCCTTTCAGTTTTGCTTCACTAATGCTTTCATTCAAATATAGCTAGATATAAATATAAATTGATGTAAGTTTAGATTTATAGATATATATGTGCAATGTACATTTGTATATTTATATATTAGTTATCAGTTTTATTTTCTTTGGAAACTTTTTATCAGTTGAGCTGAAATTAGCCCACCTTTTCATGCCATTTTATTTAAGAAGTGCTTTTTGGATTTAGTGAATTTGATATATGATTTCCTTTAAAATGCCTTTGTTCTTTTATCATTGAAGTTTACTGTCTAATTTTTAAAATCCTGTTTCTAGTCAGTTTTCTTTTGTTCTATATTTGCCTTCTAGTCTTCTATGTATATTTCTCTCAGCCACATTCAATCTAAAGCATTCACGATGAAGATAAATAGCTTATTTAAAAATAAAATATAAAATATATTTAAAAATAAAATATAAAAAATAAAAATATAAAAAGCTTATTAATTAATGCTGCTAACAGTATCATACATTAATATTTACTAAACCTATGTGCTTCTGCTAATTGGATTCTTATTTTAATTATATGGCTACCTGTACTCCAGTTGTTAGTATTTGACTGTGGTCTTGTGTCACCATTCATGGCATTCCTATTTTATGACTTATGTGCTATGTGTGCATTTTAATTCGCTGCTCCACTGTTGTAGTGCATATGACTAATGCATGTCTAATGTTTAAAGCTGTTTTAGTGGGTATTTAAATACTGTCTTTATGGATCAATCTTTTCAATAAATGGAGACTGCATGTTCAATGTTTTGTTGTAAAATGGGCATTAAGATTCCTAAGGGACTACCAATATTTGAAGCAGACCCTGATTATATTTCAAAAAATGCTGAGGTAAACAGTAAAAGAGTTAGGGGATTATAAAATAAGGTATAGTGGGACCAGTCCAGATGAATTCATGAAGGGTATGATCTATGAATTATTAGAGTCATTTGATCACTCAAAAATGCCTGATAAAATCCCGGGAAGGGCCAGAGGTACTTGGAAATTGGCTCACAAACTTCCATTTAGAGAGCCTCAAAAAATTTTAAGTATTAAGGATCAAGGGGTGGGGTGTTCCAGTGAATAGGGGTTATGGCTGCTTGAGAGCTAAACTAGAAACCCCAAATATAGAGGAAGCTTAGGCAAAATTATTTCTACCAGAAATATATGCTTTATCTGTGGGTAAAGCTGAATCTATATTCTCTATGACAGAAAAAAATTAAAAAGCCCCCGCCAGTGAGTAAGGCAGGGACTAGTTTCCCTAGATCAGGAGTTCTTAATGTGTGTGTGTGTGTGTGTGTGTGTGTGTGTGTGTGTGTGTGAGAGAGAGAGAGAGAGAGAGAGAGAGAGACAGAGACAGAGACAGAGACAGAGAGACAGAGAGAGAGAGAGAGATACAGAGAGAGTAATCATTTTAATGGCTTCTGAATCTTGTGGACCCCTTCCCAGAATAACGTTTTAGATAAATAAAATTAAAAATAATGATATTGAAAGATATACTTTCCTCCCCACCCAAATTAACGAACCCTCTTAAATCCAGGGATATGTGTTCCCAGATTAAAAACTTCATACAGAAGATTCATAGAAAGGAACACCATCTGTTCATGAGCATGGACTAATTCCCATGAGTTTTTCAGAACAGTATCTCCTGCAGCTAAGACAAGGGCTAGAAAACAGAAGACCTCATTTGTGGAGAGGACTTAGACTAGACATCTCAGAGCAGAGAGATAGAAATCCCAAACAGGACTCTTCACAGGTAAAAACACTCCTCCTGCTGTGGAAGAATGAGAGGAAATCTGAATGGAGTGTCATAAAAAAGCATTTGGGGCTAGCATCTGAAGGTGACATGATGAATTGTGTGATGGAAAGTATCAGAAGCTTTTGAACACCTGTGCTCTATAAGGAAAAGAAAACCCCAGAAGTACATAACAAGAATTCTGACAAAATTCGAGTGGCTCAGGAGCCCTGGACTAAAGCAAGAGCAAAAATATACTTAAAGAATAAGAAAAGTGACAACAAGCCAAAAAGCAAAACAATAGCATTAAAGGACTCAAGGGCCAGTCCTCACAAAGCACCTTACAATTGAGAGAAGGGCAGATGTTGGAGCTGTGCAATGGAATATTGCACCTCTCACTGACTTCCTATCTGATACAGGTAAACAGTTCATGCTACCCAATGCATATCCCTCTGTGGGCATGACAACTTTATGTAATGACTGTAAATATTGGCCTGATCATGGACCTAATAAGAAATAGATTTTGCTGGTCCTACATGACTGCACATTTCACTAGAAGTGTGCATGTTGTACAAAGAAAAGTGTTATCAATATTGGTCGAAACTTCAAGAATACGTGAGAATTAGCAAAGCTTGAGACTTGCTGACTTTGGCTTTTTATATTGAGAATGGCATAGTGAGAACATAAGCCATACTTTAGTCATGGCTGGCCAGTCCACAATATAGGAACAGGCATACCCAACCAGGGACCAGAAAGATTCCACAGAAGCTAAAACAATCTGGAATTCTGTGGGTTTCCTGTCAGGATCCATTCTGATTAAGGCAGGCACTTTGAAAGCACATTAGTTCAGGAAATGTTAGCTTGGTGGTGTTGCGGGGGGAAAGGAGGGATTAAAGGAAAACCATTCCACATCTGCCATGAAAAGATAGGGCAAATTGCCTATTTACATATTAGTCCAAATCCAGTGGAAGTACAATTGTCCAAAGACATGTTGAAACAATGCATCGTAGCTAGTTGGATAGTTAATTGGACTCCCTGAAGAGCAGATAGAAATTTATGGACACTCACCTGAACAGACTTTAAGCCACTGATTCCTACCTCAGTTCCATGGAGAAAGAGAGAAAGACAGAAGGATAAAAAGACAGAAAGAGAGGAAGAATAGAAGGAAGGAAGGAAGGAAAGAAGGAAGGAAGGAAGGAAGCAGGGAAGGAAGGAAGGAGGGAAGGAGGGAGGGACGGAAGGACGGAAGTCGAGAAGGAAGGAAGGAAGGAAAGAAGGAAGGAAGGGGAGAGAAAGAAAGACAGGAAGAAAGAAAAAAAGAAAGAAAGGAAGGAAGAAAGAAAGAAAGAAAAAGAAAGAAAGAAAAAGAAAGAAAAAAAGAAAGAGAGGAAGAAAGAGAGAGAAAGAAAGAGAGAAAGAAGGAAGGAAGGAAGGAAGAAAGAAAGAAAGAAAGAAAGAAAGAAAGAAAGAAAGAAAGAAAGAAAGAAGGAAGAAATGGAAAGAGAGAAAGAAAATATACTTGGGTATAATTGATATCTTTTGTAATCCTATGTATTTCATTTTATATATTTAAAACCAGTTTTCTGAGCCTGGAGACAGGAATATTTGAATTCAAACCAGTCTCAAACACTTACTAGCTCTGTCACCCTGAGCAATTCACTGAACTTCTGTTTGGCTCAGTGTCTCCATTTGTAAAATGGGGATGATAATAGTATTTACCTCCCAGGGTTGTTGTAGGAATGAAATGGAATAATAATAATTGTGAAGTGCTTAGCACAGTACCAGCACATTTCAAGTGCTATAAAAATGTTAGCTATCATCATCATCATCATCATCATCATCATCTTCATCATCATCATCATCATGTTCTATGGATAAGCATGTCCCGCCATTATAGGTACATGTAATATGCCTGGCTTGTGGTTTTAAAAAGTCATCATTGAAGCAGCACATAAATGATGCTATACTGTGCTATGCCCATTGGATGTACTGTTTATGTATGTGTGCTGAGAATGGCACCTTGAGATGATTATCTGGGATAATTGTTCTTCTTTTAGTTGCACATATTTGCTACTTGTGCGGTGTACTAGCAGATGTCAAGTCTACTATGCCTGATTTTGCAGAGGGCTACAAATTTTTTAGCCCTGGGGAAGAATGTAGCCAAACATCTTGAGCTCATTAATAAAGACTGGATTCAAAGTAGGGAAAGACAAGGACAGTGATACCTGTGGGCGACTAAGCCCCTCTCCAATTTTTAAGTGTCCAATTTTTCTTAAAATCAAATGACTTAGACAAAGGTATACTGGAGGCAGATTAAACCAGCTTATAAGAGCCAATCATTAAATTTTCAGTGTGAACATTTATACTTAAGTAATTAGTGAAAGCTATAAATCAGACCTTGATTTACTGATTTGTTGATTTCTAAAGTTAAGAATATTATGGATAAAAATATTAATAATGAAAATTAATGAAGCAGTGAGATTGCTCAGTGGATAGATTGCTGAGCCTGGAGTCAGGAAAATCTGTGTTCAAATCTTGCTTCAGGTACTCACTAGCTGTTTGACCCTGGGTAAGTCACTTACCCTCTGTTTGCCTTAGTCCACTGGAGTAGAAGATAGCAAAGCACTCCAGTATCTTTGCTGAAAAAATGGGATCACAAAGAGTCAGACACAACTGAGTGAGTGAACAACAAAAACAATCTTGATTAAACTTGAGTGGATCTTCTGTACATTTTATTTTGAGAATGCTAGTTGTAAAACATATACCAACACACTCCTAGAACCAGAGTTCCTTTTGTTCAACCTTGTCTCTGAAGGAGACTGGTGGGTTGGGAAAAAAAGTGAGCAAGAAATGGAGAAACAAAGAAGGAAGAAAAAGAATGAACTAACATATGGTTAGAGAATGATGTAGTTTAGGGTCAACACAGCATAACATGGGGAGTCTAATAGTGCTAAATTCTGCCATCACTGTTGCCGTGTGGCAGAGACAGGCACTAAGAATCCAGAGCAAGAATCCCAGAACCTACTGTGATCATCTGAATACCAGGAATGGGGCAGTGGGGAGGCTGCTTTGCACTGACTTTCCTCCTCTTCTTTCCTCAGAGCCATCAATGGCATGATGGCAGACCATAGAACATCATGATGATGATGATGAAGATGATGATGATGGTAGCTAATATTTATATGGCACTTAAAATGGGCTTGTACTGTGCTAAGCACTTCACAATTATTATTATTCCATTTCATTCCTACAACAACCCTGGGAGGTAAATATTATTATCATCACCATTTTACAAATGGAGACACTGAGCCAAACAGAATGCAGTAATTCCTGGTTGCTCTCTTGCCTTCCATATTCACAAATGGTGAATTGGATAAATGGGAAGTGGACTGCACTCCTTCTGACTACCCTCATGGGAAGCTGTCGAGCTATGGCCAATTTTAAAGCCTGCATTCATAAAACCATATTGTTTAAGGTATTTTCTCAGTACATATATGTTGATTTATTAAAATCTACACAGATTTGTTTTTACTTGAATGCTAGCAATGAAGTTGAGGACTGATAAAGGACAAAATCCTTGTGATGAAATCAATAAATTATTGGAGTTTATTCCTATATAACCCAAATTGACAGAATAAGATTTGTTACTGGGGATTCAAGAAGTCAAACATTAAAAAAGACAGTAGTTTATTTGAAGGAGACAAGAATGATTCTCATAACTCTATGATGCTAGCACATATGAACCAACAGGCATTCAGTTTATTAAATTAATCACATGGGCTTTCAGCTTGGTCATTAAGATGTCTGAAATGACCAGAGTGATCATATCACAGGCTTCTAACTAGGTTATAAAGAAAAACCAAAAACTTTAATGCTTTTTTTTATGTTGCCTACTAAATGATCATGATGGTGTTTCTTCATCTGGAAAACTAGGCATGGTAGAGTATGTTTTCTTGTATTTGAAACCTCACATTTCATGCATTCTAAATTTCACAGCCCTTTGAGCTCAAATTAAAGACATCACTCTTGTATTTTGTACTGGCTTTTGCCATAAATTCTAGGCTATCAACTTCTCCTGTAAGGTAGCCAGAATTGTCTTAAATATCCAAGCATAAACTGCAAACAGAAAACAAAAAAAAAGTGACAAAATTTTATGGTTTGCCAAATAAGAATGCACAGTCATAGTTTCATGCACATTAACTTGGGTGCAATCATTTGGGAGACTTATAAAAACTAGCTAGCTGTCCAAACCATAATTCATTCATGAATTCAAAAAAATACAATAGGAAATAAAAGAGCCTACTTTAGACTGTCCCTGTCACTCCCTGCAGAACTCTCCTAATATAGATGCAAGTGCCTTTAACACAGCTTTATGGATTCAACAGGGAAGAATTTTTAATCAGTTGTCTAGGAGTTGAAAATAAGCACATTTTCCGAATAGTCAGATGTCTGAAGGCTTTGACTGCATTACACCAGGAATACAGATTGATTGAAACATGTTTTTAAAATCCAGTATTTGAGATTTATTTACTTATATTAAGCAAGTCTGCATCCTTTTCAAAAGCTGAATGATTTCTGCGACATAAAATCTACTCTTCACCTGCTTAGACCAGCAATAGTCAATTCCATTTATTGTGTCCATTTATAGGAGTGTATGCTAAAGGCCAGGGAGGAGGTTTAAGGTCTGGTAGAATTTCCTTATTATATGGGATTATTTGCTTGGGTATAATTAGTGGGTTTGGAGGAATACTGGTAAAATTTCAGAAGTTGGCATTTAGCTCTTCATACTACCCCATCCTTGTTTCAATTGACATTTATTTCTATAAGTACCAAGTCATATTTAATTTATAAGTATGATTGAATAACAAAAGCGCTTTGGGTGTCATTGCTGTCCTCAAGTGGCTATTCCAAGAAATGCAATGAAACTCTGCGGGCTAGGATGAAACTCTCCAGAGGATGCTCTGGAGAGAGACGGGTGCTGAGGAATCAGTTATTTCAATTCCCTTTGAATCTCTTTTTCGCAAAATTTACACTGTTCTTGTCTGTTTTCTAGAACCAAAGATTTCCATTTGGAATTGTTGGCATCTGAGAGCATGGCTGCAGGCTATTTATAAACTCTTTAATGACATTTCTTTTGACATAAGAGAATAGAAACTGTTTAAACAGAAAACAGTTAGCATTCTCCCCCCATTAATTTTATCAATTTGGGATTCATGTGGTATGAGTTAGACAAGAATTGTTAATTAGAAGAAGGCTGTTTTTGCAAGATTGTGCAAATAGTGTTCTCTTTGAAAAATTAGTTACCCAGAATTTAGTCAGAATTACTAACTAAAATTCTGACCAACTTCTATTTTGAATGTTACCCCAGCTGCAAAGACTTAATATTGTTAATCAAATATCCTGTGGAAAAATTTAGCATAAAAGAAAGAATATAAAAAATAAGCAGTAGTCAAATTACATTATTTTAATAGTTTTAATACTAAATTTAATATAAATATAAATTATGAAAAGAGTTTCATCCTAACCAAAACTATAAAACTGATTACAGTTCATTCAAATTATTATTCAAATGTCAGAGATCGAAACTTTGGAAGATTTTGCTTCAGTGGTAAACCAAGTCTTTTATGGCAAAGATATTTCATTGAAGAATTTTTTTTTTTGCGTTTTTGGCAGGGCAATTGGGGTTAAGTGACTTGCCCAAGGTCACACAGCTAGTACATGTGTCAAGTGTCTGAGGCCGGATTTAAATTCAGGTCCTCCTGACTCTAGGGCTGGTGTTCTACTCACTGTGCTACCTAGCTACCCCTTCATTGAAGAATTTTATAGGGACTTTCCAAGAGATATTTTTTCACTTCCAAACACAATCCAATGGATCAAGGTTTGGCTTTTCAGGTTTTTAATTTATTCTTTAATATCTGTCAAAATGGAGGAAAAACTTTGAGTTATTAACCCAAGGTTACCATTTGGACTCTTATCCCTCTCTTTAAAAACTGAATAAAGCTAACCAAAGATTTGATGTGAGTGGGATGGTGTAGCCCTCTCATTCAATCTGGATCTCAGCCTTTCTGTGAGTTAAGTGGGATGAATGGAGGTGGGGACCTTTCGGCATGGCTCAGCGCTTCTGATTGACAACCAGGCCTAAGTTTCAAGTTACTAAAATCACCTGAACTGGGTCCTCTCCAAATAAGGATAAAAGTGTTCTTAAGAATTGTTATTGGCTTAATTAGCGTTTCCTTGTCCCTTGTACCTGGGTTAGATTTCTTGCGATATTGTGAGCCTGGACTCCACCAATGAGAGTAAAACGTCAGTGGTGGGGTAGGGTTGTTTGTGTTAAGGTATGAAACTAAGTTCTGCCTCTGGGCGCTGCCTCTCCCTACCAATTATCTATTGGTAGACAATTGAGACCACTTCCCTTTCTTGTGAGATTCTAATAAAGAAGTATTCTGTTTCTAAATTTGAGAGACCTCTGACTTTTTTAATTAATTGCTGGCTGGTGGTCTCACCCCACACAGATGGCCGGGAAGAATAATTAAATGCACAATAATATGGATACTGATAGGATCTTTAGAAGGTATATTCTACTTTAAACTTCAACAAATGTTTATTACTACATAACTACTTTACAGAATACCATTATAATCTTCCTCTCAAGGAGAAAGGTTTGGGGACTGGCCCATGTTTTTATTGATAAAGTGAACTACTGAATAGTAGTTCAAAGAGCAAGCATGGCCACAGTGAGTTGCCTAGATTAACACTAAGAAGTAAAGTGATCACAGTTGATCAGGATCAGGTAGCCAGAGTGAGTCCCAGACATGACTTCAACATAGGCCTTCCTGGATCCAAAGCGAACTCCCCAGCCAGTGCATTGGATTAAAGGGGGGAGATAATTGAGGAGCAAGACATAATTCCTGACCTCATAGACTTTAAAGTCTGGTAAAGACTGGATGATCTGTGCATGTATACATATGCACAAAAAGTGAATTATAATGATTCAAATATAGAATTTTATAACTGTACAGATAAAGTGTTGTTTGAAGTCCTTGAGAAGCAAAGTTAATTTCTGACTGATGACATTTAGTTAATTCCTCTTAAATCCCTTCTCTTGGGAATGTTCTCTTAGGTCAGTTCCTCTAATCCTCAAAAATTATTGGCATTATCACCAATACTTTAATCCCTTGATATTGTCACAGACCAAGAAATATCCCTATTCCTCACTGAAAGCAATCTTGCTACTTGAGGGTTTGATTTCATTGATTTCCTACCAAGACCTTCTTCCAGCAATCACTCACTCTCGGGAATCTTCAGCTGAAGTCTTCCCCACCAATGACTTCTTCCCTCTGTCTACCAACATGTTCAAAATTTCCTCATTCCTAAAAAGAAATCACTCCCTTTACCTTTCTTTAAAAATATTTCATTTATTTTAATCAACTAATTTTAGCCTTCACCACCCCTATCATTGAGAACATGAGAAGAACAAAACCTATTACAAACATGTATAGTCAATCAAAACATGTCCAAAAGAAAAAATAATGTTTCATTCTTAGTTCTTCACCTTTCTATAGGGAGGAGAATATCACATTTCCTCATTAATCCTCTGGAGATCTGATTGGTCATCATACTAGTATTCCATTGTGTTTATATACTATAACTTCCTCATCCATTCCTCAAATTATGGGTAGTCCATAAGATTCCCTTTCTTTGCCACCTCAGAAAGCGCTATACATACTTTTAGTACATCCTTAGTATTTGTTTTGCTTAGGACCAATCCCTCCTCTTAATCTACCCTCCCCTAATTCCTTTTCCTCTTTCCCTCCTATTTTCCTTCTAAGTGAAATTTATGTCTTTACTCAATTCTTTGCATGTATTTGTATTCTTCCTTTGACTTGTTTAGATGAATGTGAGGTTCAAGTGTCAGCCACCTTCTCCTCCTTGTTTATAGAGAGAGCTACACTGATTATATGAGATAATTTCCCCTAATTTTTCTTTCCCTTCTCTGTCTTTCCCCCACAGTATATTCCTTTTCTCCTATCTTTCCATTCTTTTGAGATAATCAACATATACATTTAAAAAAAAAACACTCCCACATCTTGTCAAATTGGACTCCCTCTAGGAATCCTGATGATGGCAGGGTTCAGAGGGTGCACATGCATCACTTCCCCATATTTGAAGGTAAACAGTTTATCTTTGTTTAGTCCCTTATCATCGTTCATTTATTTTTACCTTTTATGCTTCTTCTAGGCTCCTGTGTTTGAACTTCAAAGTTTCTCTGCAGCACTGGTCTTTTCATCAGGAATGCTTGGAAGTCCTCTATTTCATTAAAGATTCATTTTTCCCCCTATAGTACAATACTCAGTTTTGCTGGCCAAGTTTTTCTTGACCATAAGCTCATATTCTTTGCTTTCTGGAATATTGTTTTTGAAGTTCTCCATCACTTTATAGTATTGGCTTCTAATTTATGTGTTATCATGAATGTGGCTTAGTGGTACTTCAATCCTTTTCTCTCTGACTGCTTGTAGTAATATTTTTAAATTTTGTTTATTTATTTGTTTGTTTATGTCATCACTATAGCTCATTCCGGTGTGACTGGGTTTTTTTGTTTGTTTGCCCATCATTCCACCCCACTTCCGGACTTTGGACTTGTTGCTAGGGCTTGGCTCTGCTGTATTTCTAGAGGGAAGGTCTGGACTGACTCTGTTGCTGCTTTCTTGGGATATTAAATGTCGTGCTGTTCTAGGAGCTCAGGGGATTTGCACATTTTCAGCACTCCCAAAGGGGTCAGATCTAGAGCAAAGGCTGTACTCTGTAAGTTCTTGACCTGGTTTTCAGTCTGGGATAGAGTAGGTGCTGCTGGATTCTGGATTCTGCCCCATCTGCCAGCTGGAAAGCAGTTTCCATTCAAAGTGGCAGAATTGTAGGCTCCCCTTTGGTCTGAGTTTCCTCCTGTGATTATTTCTCTACTGGTTGTGCTAGATGTTGGAAGCAAGACCCTACTTTGTGCCTCAGGTCTGACTCCCACTGTTGCTGATGTTTACGGCTTCTGAACTTCCTTGTTTCTCTGCACCCTGCCCAGAGCATCCCCCACTCTGTGAGCAGGATCTCTTTTCACTCTCCCTGGACTGGGCAGTAGGTAATAAAGCTGCCAGTCCCTATCTCAGCATCCCGATGTGGGTTGGGACCTCCTTGTGTGCTAACACTTAGGCTTTCCCTGAGCCCTAAAGTGATCAACACAATGAATACTCTTGACTCCAATGTTTTCAGAATTCTCTATCTTTCTACCTGACAGAAGAGTCCCTGAGACTTTTTCTGGATTTTTCCACTAAGATTTGTAGATCCATTTGGAGGAGTTATAGATGGTAGTTCAGCATCATTGCTTCCTTCCACTCAACCATCTTGGGTCTGCCCCCACCTTTTATTTTTCTTCCCCCATTCAACTACTATCCTATCTCTCTATTCCCCAACATTGCTAAACTTTCTGAATATTTATACATTAATACTCACAGAGGTACATACAGGGTATACAGGTCTATACCTCCTAATGTAGGAGTTCTTAACCTGGGATATGTATGCTCAGTTTAAAAGAAAATTGATAACAATATTTCAATATAATTGCTTTTATTTGTTATTCTGATTATTTTGTTTTATACATATAAAAACATTATTCTGAGAATAAGCCATAAAATCCATAGGCTTCACAAGGAGTCCATGACACACACACACACAAAAAATTAAGAAACTTTGTTCTAAAACTTCAAAATTAATGCTGTATTTTGTGCCACATTAAGTTTATATTTTAAGTAAAGTTTAGGTTTTACTTAAAAAATATAACTGTTTTAGTTTCTTAGATTTATAAAGCTGATGTCCTTAAAATTTAAAGAGTATTTACTGTGGAATCTTAGAATACAGGTTTAAATCTCATTTCTGAGGCTTGCACTTTGTGATCTTGGGTAAACAACCTCTCTGGGTCTTGTTTATTTTTTTTCCTCATATGTAAAATGAGAGGGTTTGACTAGATCAGAGGTGTCACAGCCTGTCTCCCACATGCAATTCAAAGTATTGAGGTTTGGCATTAAGGGGTACATGATACCCCAAAATACCGACACACCGGGTCCTGCCAAATGACTTTGACTCAAGCCTCCTCAGCCAAGGAAAAACAAAGTTAATTAAAGATTCACCATATTGGGTAGACTTAAGGAGCCTGAGCATTTGTGACGTTAATCTGAGAGCCTTCATGGAGGCAAGATGATACTTACATACAGAAAGATTGTGGGAAGGATTGATGGGTGGTCTAGGAGAGGTTGAGGGGTGGTTGAGTAGTCTGGGGTGACTAGAGGAGGGGTTTAGGGAGGGTCTTGAGGAGGAATCTGAGGAAGATCTTGATGGGACTGGGGTGACTAGAGGTCAGACTGCAGGGTAGGAAATAGCTGAAGGCTACCTAGAGGTGACAGACAATAAGAGAGCTAGGGTATAGATATTTTGATCAAGGGTGGGAAACAACCAAAAGGCAATCCAGAGGTAACCAGACAATGATTAAGTTAGGCTAGGCTATTTGAGTATGAAAAGCCAGATTAGGTGGGAAAATTCAGAGTGGGGCTAAAGGGGGTTCCCACAGTATAAACCCCATCAATGGCATCACTTTCCTGATGTCATGATCCTCCTTGAGGATGAAGGACAAACAAGAACCTGTGAATAGTAGTAGCTGCCCACTGAGGAACCAACTGGCCAGTTCCAGTTGAGCAACGCATGTCCTTCATTCATTCATTCATTCATTCATTCATTCAATCATTTGTTCATTCATTCCTTCTTTTATCCCTCTTTCCCTCCTTCCTTTCCTTGTTCCTTCCTTCCCTCCTCTCCCTACTGTCCCTCTGTCCACATAGGGCATCATACCCTTACCTGCAGGTGATCTGCCCAAAGAAATATAAATTTTGTTTTTTTGTTTTTTGGTGTTTTGTTGGCAGGAAAATTGGGGTTAAGTGACTTGCCTAAGGTCACACATCTAGTACATGTCAAGTGTCTGAGGCCAGATTTCAACTCAGGTCCTCCTTACTCCAGGGCCAGTGCTTTACTCACTGCGTCACCTAGCTTCCCTGGAATATAAATTTTGATCGCTGAAATCTCACAAGATATCATGGGGTTTATCAGTTAGGCTTCTTTCTTAAGGACCATGCCTTAAGCTGAAATCACTCTAGTTCTCACTCACTGGCCAGCAGTAGGTCCCAGCTCAAGCCTCACTCGGTTGGTCGTTGTTTGGGCCCAGAAGGCTCAGAGTGAGTGTAAATAGCAATTGTTTCTGTTTTGGCCAGAAACCCTGAGGGTCTCCCCTTCCCAAATCGATTTTTTTTGACTAGGTAAAAGAGGCCACTCTTTGCCTCATTTCTTACCCAGCCTTAATCACTGGATGAGCATTGTCTCCATCAAACTGAGACCTGGAAAAGACCTTAAAAGGTCGAAGTCTCCCACTACATTCAGGCCATTTCCAGTTGTCTGATCTATATTTTGCCACTGGACCCAGATGACTGTAGAGGAGAAGGTGAGGCTGGTGACTTTGCACAGCCTTCCTTCACTTAAATCCAATTCACTTGCAAGTCATGGCATCACCTTGCTGATGGCATGGTCCAAGAATGAAAGACAAACAACAGCAATAACCACCGTCATAATACTCTTTAACTTTTTTTTTAATCATTCACTGTTTACAGAATGAGATTTTGTGTTAGACCTAGTGTCTGCACACTCCTAAGAGCATTGTCCTGATCTTTTATGGTCCTGGTCCATCTTTTTGGTATTCTACTGCTGCGGTCAGTGGGGCAGAGTTTCATCTCTCTTCTTGGTCCTGGGTCTGGCTCAGAGATGTCTTCTCCCAGGTTAGACAGACAGCATAGAAAGCATTGTGGCTCCTGTGCCCAGGAGTTAAGTCTTAGATCATCCTACCAACCTTCAGTTCAGAGTAACAGTGCTGAAGTTTTGTATTTGACCAGGAATTAAGTCCAAGATCAACTTATCAAGGTGTTGTATCAGAAGCCAGTGAGACACGCCACAGAGTATAAGTTTTGAAATGGAGAATTTATTAGCCAGCGGCCATTAGGGGTATGCTACCCAGATCAAATGGCTCCGTGTTGGGGTGAAGGTGTGGCTTATATAGGACATACGGGATACAGTGGTTAATTATCTCCTGGAACCTACAGGCCAGGTCACAGGGTGGGGGGAACAGGAGCAAAGGTCCTGACTAATCAAAAGATTCTGACAGGTTATCGTTAAGTGGGATAATCTTATTGACATTCCTTCATGGAGTCATGGAGCCTCAGGGATATCTGCTAAATGCCAGAAAGTCTAAGTCCATTCCTTATCTTGCAAACTGGGGTTTCTCAGGGGTCTCCTGATTTTTCCAGTACTACAAAGGTAAGACTGATAGAACTATGGGCCCAGGCACTCAGACGCTGGGTAAAACATCCCAATCTCCTCTTTCTGCTCCCAGGGTCTGGCACCACAATCCCATTCTCCCTCTGTTCCATAGTTTGCGCCTGTTCAATTTCCTGTGGTTTGAATTTGTGATCTTGCGCCTAATAGATGACCCACTGTAGTCTCTCCTTTTATTTTTGATCATCATTCAGTATGATGGTGATATGAAATCTTTGTTTATGTCATTATTGGGAGAGCGGAGTTTCACTACTTCCTCTCGCTCTGCCTTCTCGGCTGGTCTCAATATGTCTTTTCAGATACATATATATATATATATATATATATATATATATGTATATATATATGTATGTATGTATATGTATGTATGTATATGTATGTATGTATATGTATATGTATATGTATGTATATGTGTATATATGTGTATTTATAGGTATGTATATGTATGTATATATACACACACATACATATATATACATATATACACACATACATATACATACATATACATATATACAGACACATATATACATATATATATATAGATATAGATATATTTCTTCTGAGGATTGTTTTACCTTAATCCCCCAAATTTGGGGATTTTGTTTCATTGTTATAATTTTCTTTCCCATAATTGTTAGTTACTTTCATGATTTTATCATATATCTATGAAAACATAGATAAAGAGTTAATCTGATCCACCAGACACTAAAGAATTAATCTACAGGTTTGCCCTAGAACTTTCCAGCCCATTGTTGGGTTTGTTGTTGCTGTTGTTACCATCTTCAGATTACTTTAAAAAGAGGTATTGCATATGGTTTGGGCTCCTAATGCATCATTCTACATTATTCCTCCTATTAAGTCTACATTTAAGTCTATGTCTATTTTTGTTCTCAATATTAAGTGCTATTTCTGTGAGTAAAATTGTCTATAAAGGTAGTGTTTAATATTTCTGCATTTTTACCTTTGGAAAAAAAATCTTTGCACCCTGATATATAGTCACTTGTTTAAAATGGCAACACATGATTTGGAAAATACAGCTAGTGTGTAACATTCATACTCAGAAAATGGTCTAAGTCAGGGGTAGGGAAACTGCAGCCTTGAAGTCACATGTGGCCTTCTAGGTCCTTGGGTGTGACCTTTTGGCTGAGTCCAAGTTTTACAGAACAAAGTCCTTTATTAAAGAGATTTGTTCTGTGAAGTTTGGATTTAGTCAAAGCGCTGCACTTGAGGACCTAGAGGGCCACATGTGGTCTTGAGGCCACAGGTTCCCCACCCCCTGAGTTTTTCAAATATAAAGTTTTCCATAATCTATTAAATTCTTTTTTTTATTTTGTTTATTTTCTGTTTGTAATTCCATTTTGTTTATTTTTCTATTATATATATATATATATTCTGCTTTGAGAGAGGAAATTGAAAGTCTCCTATAATAATTGTATTAAGCCTTTTTTGTAATACAGTTAGCTTTTCCTTTATGAATTTAGGTGCTGATATTTAGTGAATATATATTTATAATGATGTCATTTCATTTTATGTGGTCCCTTTAAGCATACAGTAGCTTTCCTATCTATTTCACTTGACATATTAAAGTTTAATTTTGCTTTAACTAAATGGTTTCAATTCCTGCTTTTTTAAAAAAAGTTACCCGATCCATAATAAATCTTGCTAAATCCTCTCTTTTCATTTTTCATT